>NC_079454.1:20285861-20480861 GCF_903798145.1 Danio aesculapii | reverse complement strand
AACCAAACTGGACGTCATGTGGAAGCATGGGCTTTTCTTGTTTAGGTTTCATTATTAACATTGTCCAGCAGAGGTCATACAAACATAATAAAAGGTCATTAACCAGCAGTTTAATTATTAAGCCAGTATACTGCATTTGCATAGCCCTGGATAATAAATATAGCTGTGTATTGTGTCCTTCTCGTTCTTCTCTTGGAAGGACTTGAAGAAACACGCACTATATTACCCATTCTATTTCTGAAATTCATGATGAGGAAGTATTTTTCAAAATGTCTGATCATCACTAATATTTCCATATGACTCCTAAAACTGTAGCTTATAATAACAGTGATGCATAAAGACAGCGACAAGTGTCTCTGCGCCTGTTTTATAATAAGTTGTCCTCTGCTGAGAGATCCGGCAGATGCTGCTGTACTCGCGGCTTTGCGCGGATTCTTTACGGTCTCCAGGACAACGAAAACCTGACGCAACCGACGCCCCTCCTCCATCAAGCCTCTCATCTCATTCAAGAAACAAGTGTAGAGTAAAAGCAGAGTTATTGTGCCCTCCAGAAGAGCAGGACGCGAAGTGCCTGACATACTACTATGAAGGTAAGACTCGTCTTTTTCTTATGAGAAAATGTTCAGACATATATGAACTGGGAATTTATTTGAATATTAAATGTTAATAAGAGTCACTTATGATGGTTAATACCTCGCCTTTTCCCCCACTGGGTCAGTAAGTTTTGAAATGGCGTTCAAGACTAAATAAATAAATAGGTTTACACATAATTTGACTGGTTACAGTGGATAATCTTTAATTGTTTTTAAGTAATATAATTATGAAGTTGTTTTTGAGAATTAAACAAGTTTAATGTTTTTAAAATGTCTTGCTATATTAGGTTGGTTATTAAACACATGAACATGTTTCCATTCTGTTTTAATTTGCTTATCCCGAGTTAATAATTTCAGCATGACGTGTAATAAATAAACTATTTGGCTATAAAGAAATGCAGTTATGACAAGAGATGCAGAAAACAAACATACAGCTCCAAAAGAAAGTTATTATTATTCAATCAGGAAAAGCCATTCTTCATGACTGAAGCAAGATTCTGGCTGGAGAAGTTTGTTTTTACTCTAAATAATGTTATGCTGAGAAAACAAGATTTGCACTCCAGTTATATGACAGTAAGGTTCACCACATCTAATTAGACATGGATAAATGCAGTCATGCCTGGTCGTCCAAACTGTCTGTTTGGCCAAAGAACATTTAATATGTCTGGAAAAAATAGAGAATTTTCCGCTTGAGATCAACATTCTAGACATAATACTTTAGAGAGCGGAAAGAGACAAAACCACTCAAAAACCATTATGATTCATGAAAATAGAATAAATAATACTTACATTTCCCACATATTATATTATATTATATTATATTATATTATATTATATTATATTATATTATATTATATTATATTATATTATATTATATTATATTATATTATTACAGGGCGGTTGAATGCTTGATTGTAATCCGTTGATGCACATTTTAACATGTGTAATTATTTTGGAATTGCCTGGAAACATACAGATTAAGTACTTCCAGACAGGTTTTGACTGCTTTACAGTTCTACAGTACTGCGCCAAATGATTTTGGATATATCATATGGCAGAAGCCAACAGCAAAAGACGCAAAACACTCAATGACATTGACTAAGCAATTACCCAATATACAATAGAATAAAACTGATAAACTATTCCCAGGTTTTACCCACTAAATTTATTTTCTCATACTCTCTTCCTCCTCTCTCAAACATACAGTAGATCCACTTACAGAAATATTAATCCTTGTAGAAATGTCAGCACTGCTTCCAATTGAACATGGTAATAATGTTCTTCTTGAAGCAGTTAAACTCACAGTTTTGCTGTCAGGAGA
Source organism: Danio aesculapii (assembly GCF_903798145.1). Classification (NCBI taxonomy): domain Eukaryota; kingdom Metazoa; phylum Chordata; class Actinopteri; order Cypriniformes; family Danionidae; genus Danio; species Danio aesculapii. The sequence continues at coordinate 20,478,947 of NC_079454.1, read as the reverse complement.
GCAGCCTCCTGTTTGTCACTTTCCTTAAATATGAAAATAGTGCTCTAATGCTAGTAAAACATTAGGGATCTGTGTAGCATGATTGGTATAGCATTGCTTTAAAATATGCATGCATTGTCAAAATGTGTATTTTTTAACAATCTGTAAATCATGTTCCAAAGCTTCGTACATAATTCAAATGTGTAAAAATTGTAGTTTTGTGAGTCTGATATAACAAAACTATGGATAAGGAACTGTCTAAAAAGTCCACACACTGCATTTAAACAATCCTGCATTATGATTCACAATTGCGTAATTTATCATCAGTAATTTTATGATGAAAAATACAAGACAAGCACGGTGGCTCAGTGGTTAGCAAGCAAGAAGGTCACTGGTTTGAGTTTTTCTGTGTGGAGTTTGCATGTTCTCCCAGTGTTCGCATGGGTTTCCTCCGAGTGCTCCAGTTTCCCCCACATTCCAAATACATGCGCTGTAGGTTTCAATTCAATTCACTTTTATTTGTATAGCGCTTATACAATGTAGATTGTGTCAAAGCAGCTTCACATAAAAGGTCATAGTAAATAGGAACAGTGTAGTTCAGTTTGTAGTGTTTAAGTTCAGTTCAGTTCAGCTCAGTTCAGTGTGGTTTAATAATCACTACTGAGAGTCCAAATATTGAAGGGCAAATCCAACGATGGATTTAAATAGGTGAATTAAATAAACTAAATTGTCCATAGAGTGTTAGTGAATGAGTGTGTATGGGTGTTTCCTAGTACTTGGTTGCAGCTGGAAGGGCATCCGCTGTGTAAAACATATGCTGGACTAGTTGGTGGTTAATTCCACTGTGGCGACCTCAGAAATTGAGACTAACCCGATGGAAAATGAACTTTAAAACATCGGATTTGACAAGCATATTGCAGAAACAACTATTTGATTGTTTTTTAGAGAAGGAAACTCTCCATTAGAGACCTTGGCGGACGATAACCTTGGGTGTCAATGTTTTTCTTAATAATTCACCTGCAATAATAATTCAAAGCAATGAAATAAGGCAACCTCTGTAGCTTCTTTATTCTGTTGACAATTACCATGCTACAGGCTTTTCCATATTCATATTTATTCGAACAGCACATGAATATGAATATTAATCAGAACCTTGACGAGCTGCAATCTGTTTCATACATTCCATGCATTATTTTCATCCTCTCCAAGTCTCGTTCTCATATTTCCAACATCTTTAGTCTGTCTCCTGTTATAAAGTCTAAGTAAGAAGCACATTTTTTCAGCCTAAACTGTGAGTGGTTTGGGTTGAATGGATCTCCCTGTGAGATGAGTCCCATTACTGATGCCACACACAGAGCTGTGAAAGTGCAGGAGGTGGAGCAAAGCACTAAATGAGCCGAAACTTCAGGATTGTGATTAGTCCCACAAGAGTCACACAATTAAGAACCTAAATACTCTAATATCCACTGCTCTTATGGGAAAGTCACATTCCTAGAGCAGCTGTGATGACGAAACACATCAAGGCAATGGGCCAAACAATATATCACAAGTACATTAGACAGACAGCTAGGAAGTTTGGGTGGTCCTGAGAGTAATTGCATTTTAAGCACAATGCCGATGCCTTGAAAATGACTTCATGTGAATATGTCTTATCATCAGGAGTATGTATTAGAGTAATGAGAGACTGTGATTGAGCAGTATTGTATATTCTTTGGTCACAGTCACAGATCTGAGTGACATTTAGTTCTGTAGAGCAGACGGACTTCAGTGCTGCTGACTCATAGCCTCTGCTTAGTTGCTATGGCAAACGGCAGCTTTGAAAGATCTCGAGGGTGATATCAGACATGAATGGAAAGCAGCAAACGTGCAGTTTAGACCAAGATTTTTTTTATGATTCTCAAGCATCAACACAATAAAATGTAACATACGCTGACGATTTTGTAAACATTAGAATGTTTAATCTTTAACAAAGAGGATTGAGCCAGACTCATTGGAAATATACCTATAAGCCTACATTTTTTTGTGAAATGTTAAACACATTGCTCCGGGTATGTTTTGTTGCATGTATCAGATGAAAAATCCACTAGAGGGCGCTGTCTACATTTTTGCAAATCTGAAGTATTTTACTTTGGGTACATTTTGTTAAAAGTGTATTAAGATACACATCTCTCTTGTACATTTCCATTAGAAGGCACATCACCTAGTAAACCACTGACCTAAACCCAAGCACAACAGAAAAAGTGCTCCAGAGTAGTTTAGATTGCTTTTATCGCTTTTGTGGAACCGTGTTTCACTGTACTCAAACCTGAAAACCAACTCAAACTAACTCAAACAAAAAGTGAGCTACTGATCAGACTAACCGCACTAGAAAAGTTGTCATAAGCTATGTTTCTATCTAAAGATGCTAATTAAATTCATGCGCAAAACTGGAATAGTGGATTCAAAATGTGCAAATAAAGCAGCGTTTTCATCCAACGAGTCGAAGCGAACAAAATCGTCACTTCCTGATTAACTGGCAGCAAAAATCAACAGTACAAACGCAATTTACTGCGGTAGGAAAAGCTGCATGAATCTTTTCTTTATTTAATAACTGACTTGCGCCTGAGAAGACAAATTCCAACACGCAATGATTTTAGGTTGTGTTGGAAAGTGACCAAAAACCAATGCTGATAGATGTCATAGTGGTAACGTCCACACAACGTCAAGGTGTAATATGATTAGACGTTGATATTTGGTTGATTTTAGGTTGATAGGAGGTTGGACATTGGAGTCGACCTGACGTTGGGTTCTGACGTCAATCCGATTTTCATTTCCAAAAAAAAATCCAACGTCCTCACGATGTCCTGAGGAGGGCCAACGAAGCCCCCCCTTCATTCAAATTAGCTCACTAATAGGGATGCTATTCGTTTTCTCCATTTACAGAGAGATAACTGAATGTAGCGGGAAAACATGCTGAAACATATTAGCCATGTGTTAGAACATACTAGAAACATGTTAGCAAAACGCTAATTTATGCTAACAGCATGGTAAATGCTCTCAACATGCACCTTAATTATGTGTTAAAAGATGTTATGCAATAAAGATGTTAATTATGTGTTAAAAGATGTTTTAAAAAGCTAGACCACCCCCCCCCCCCCCCCCACACTTCAAAGAGTCCAACGGCCCCCCTCATGTTGACGTCCTGTGCCTGCAGGGTTCACACACCATTTTTACCATCATATAATCTCTAATAACAAAATCACATGACTTTTTTATGTGCAGACTGGAATTTGTTCGGTAAAAGTGTTTCCATCGTAGTTCATGTGCATCTTTTCTTATTGAATAAAAGGTTGATCCTACTCAGTTATGCACATACGTTTTCTATGCACATTTTAAAAATCCATGCACATCTTGGTGTTTCCACCAACTCTTTTTTTTTGTGGTGGATGGAAACATAGCTAGTGACACATAAGCGGTTCTGTGGGAAAGAACTGCTCAAAATAATCATTTATTTGGTATTAATGTCCCTGTAAATATCATTAACGTGAAAAGGAACTGGCATCATAACTGCCCTGTAGCTTTCATTTTTGCTCAAAATTCAAGTATAGTTGAGTACATTTTTGTGGTTTCACAAAAATATCTTAGCTGCACATAATTTCAGTGAGTGTTTGTTGCATTTTTATCATGATTTACAAAAGGCACCTGGTAAAATGTCATTAAGTGTAGCAAAACGTTCATAATACTGCTAACTATTAGTTGAATATTGTAACAATAGTTTTTAGATATATAACACTGTATGCTTAATGAACCCATATTTTGGTTACAGTTTTTACCAAAATAGTTTGAAACATGAACCATTTTACTTGCATTTAATATGCTTTTACTGTTTATAAAACCATTTTTGTAGATGCCAACACCAAAATAGGATGTCTTGTCTATTAGCATAAAACAATTAAACTGAATAAACTTAAAAATTATTAACATGTTTTAAATATGCTTTAATACAAGAAAAAGGATGGTTTAATAAATAAAAACAAGTTTAATAAATAGTTTGGATGATAAATATATAAACCTTTTGTCTGGCACAATTGCATAAACCAATTTTTAAATATGACAACCAAAAGTGTTGCATTTTAAATTTCATAAATAGCTATAAATAAATACAAGGAATGCACTGGATTAAAAGTGTATTTATATATCCGTGTGTGTGTAATGATTTACAACTTTCAAAAAATCAATTTTACAGTGCAGTTTATGTTACAACAGGCAGACTGAAATGGATGGACATTTTAAACACAATTCATTAATATTATGGCTTTTTATGTGTAAAATGTAAAGTCTGTAAAATGACAAAAATATTTATTAAGTATGTTTTGATTTAAGGAAAGGACAAAGAATCAAGCTGTGTTTGGATGGCTACTCTAACAAGACGATATGACTGGGAAAATGGACAGTCAATATCTTCACTGTTGATTTATTTTATAACCCCACAGACACACCATCCTGGGAACCGCAAGCAAATCCAAAGGTCTGCCATATCTTTATTGATCAAACAATGCAATGAGATCATCTGACCACTTAAATTGATTTTCGCTATTTATTTTTGGTCACACTTACCACTTCCACAAAAGGCCATGGATGCGAGCTCAATACCTCAGATTAATATAGAGGATTTTGATGGCCTAGAAGTTGCCCCTGATGATCATTTGAGAAACTTAAAGGCTTTGACTGAGAAGCTAAGACTGGAAACCAGAAGGCCGTCATATCTGGAGTGGAAAGAGCGAGTGGAGGCTCAAAACACCAAAGGCTTAGCGGTGTCAGATGGGTCAACAGAGCTGGAAAAAGATGCTGGACTAAAGACCAGAGCGACACCTCAGAGGACCATAGAGGACTCCCAAATGACTGCTGGAAATGGACTCATTTCTAGAAGCCTTGGAGGATTCGATAATATTGACGAAGCTCTTGTTTGGCTTAGAAAAGAACTGGTAAGTCAAAAAGTTTCAAAACCTGTTTGTGTCTTATGTAGGGGAATGTAGGAAGAAACATACGCTGAAACATCAAGGTGATATAACTTGATATCATAATTGAGAAATAGAAATTCAATTTAAATTGATGGAATTCTTGAATGAAAAAGCTTAATGGTTTAGACTATTTTGTCTTTCAGTGCAACCAACATGTACTTAAAAAAAAGCATAGCATAGATAGAGCCCCTGTGAGGCATCAAAACTGTGTCAAGGCCAAGACTTACCTTATATGACAAGATTATTTTAAAATCACCTTGAAATTGAAGTTAAGATTGTTGAAAGACAGGTGTTGCAAACAAAATGAAGGATGATTGACGAATAGGCGAATTCAGAGCAGAAAGGAGACACCCACTGATAGCCCCGCCCTAAAGGAATTCCATGTGACCAGGAAGTGAAAAAAAGTCTTTCGAGAGGGAGGGAAGGATAGGGTATTTGATTAAGGTTTATGAGGGCAAATTAATTTTTACAAATAATGAAGTGCATCATTTATAACAAGAACTACTATATAAACAAAAAAGAAAAGTACATTTTAATTTCATGGTGACTTTATGGTGACTGGACTTCTGTTGTTTTCTTGAAAATTGTAAAAAAAAGTTGTATGCCTCAGTAGACAACAAACAATAATAGCTTCGATAACAACAACTAGAACATGTATAAAAAATAAATACTACAACCAGGTAGCAAAATTTGTGTTGGGACAAACCTGCATAATGGTTTGAGAAGGCCTTGTCAGAATATTTGATACAGCTTTATGAATTGTAAGATTTTTAGCATGCTTTAGCACATTTCTAGCCTGAGTGTGCTACTAGCATGAACAAACATGTTGTTTGTATGTTTATAACATGTTTTAGCACACTGCTAGTATTACTAGTATGCTTTAGCATGTCGCTAGCATGTTTTTTCTATATACAAATTTTTTTATACTATGCTAACATGTTTTATAATGTTTTAACATTTAACTGTTGTTAACATGAATTAGCATGTTTTGCCAGATGGCCACCCTACTGAAAAAAAACAGCTTAAACCAGCCTAAGCTGGTTGGCTGGTTTTAACTGGTTGACCAGCCTGGTTTTAGAGGGGTTTTTGGCCACTTCCAGGCTGGTTTCCAGCCTAATCTTAGCTGGTCAGACTGGAAAATTACCAGCTAAAACCAGCTTGAGCAGCCTGGTTTAAGCTGGACACAGCTGGTTTTGGCTGGGCTCCCAGCCTGGCTAGGCTGGTCAAGCTGGTTTTAGCTGGTCATCTCCCAGCCTAACCAGCTAAGACCAGGCTGGAAATGACTGGAAACAATTGGCCAAAACAACTCTAAAACCAGCCTGGCTGACCAGCTAAAACCAGCCAACCAGCCTAGGCTGGTTTAAGCTGTTTTTCTTCCAGTAAGGCAAACATTTTAAAATGTTGTTAACATGTTAAGTCAAAGTCCCTTTAGGGCAAGTAATTTCACTTGGCGGCCATCTTTGAAACACCTCTCGGGCAGTATGTTCGGGCATTCTGTTTGAATGGGGAAACATCAAATTCTCCAAAACTACTTGCCAAGCTTACGATTACATTTTATATTACCAATAACCAATAAAATTAAACAACAACTGTCTCTTTAGTTTCATCTCTAAATGTTCGTATCACACAAATTCTGCAGAGACTCACGTCTGATTCGAGCCCCTCCCCTGGAGAATTGTCTTTCTATTGCAATCGCTGATTGGCTCCTGTACTAGAAGGCAGCTTTATTCGCCATATTGACAGTTACACTTTTCCCTATTCAAAAGTATATGAGTGACATGTCGTGTGTATTCTATCGTCTTTGATTTAGTGCACGTGACAAACATTTTTAGCATGTTTATCATGTTGCTAACTTGAATTCCCTATGTACAGCATTTTCTATTTAGTTACTCAAGGTTGCTAATCACAACCAGCTTAGGACCAGCACATAATCAGTCAAGAACCAGTTAATTCTAGGCCAAGATCTGCAAGAGCCATCAAGAACCAGCTTAAAGTTTAGCAGATGTGTCAAAAACTACCAAACCAGCATATGCAGTTTTTTTTAGCAGCATTACCATTTCCAAGCATATTTTAATGCATTGTTATTTTGTTTTACCATGTTGCTAGCTTAAAATAGTATGCTGTTACCACATGGCTGAAATTTGGATTCTAGCTTTTTAAAACATCTTTTAACACATAATTAGCATCTTTAACGCATAACATCTTTTAACACATAATGAAGGTGCATGATGAGAGCATTTACCGTGCTGTTAGCATGAATTAGCGTTTTGCTAACATGTTTCTAGTATGTTCTAACACATGGCTAATATGTTTCAGCATGTTTTCCCGCTACATTCAGTTATCTCTCTGTAAATGGAGAAAACGAATAGCATCCCTATTAGTGAGCTAATTTGAATTAAACAATGGGGTGAAATGTGGGCCTCCATTAGCACATGATTGCGCGAGATTGCCATTCATGTTAAAGTGAGTGGAAAGATGGTGAGCAGATGAGCATTAGAGGCGATCGCTCTGTTTCCGCTCTCTTTCTGTTCTTGTAAGTGTAATCACTTCTCTTCCAGTCAGTCATGTGGATCATGGCATTCTTGTACGCACAGTCTATTAGAGCCGAGGCACGCAATGAGGCTCCTGTCCCACATCAGAGGCCCCTCTCCCACTGTCTTCGCCTCGTGTGCCTCCGTAAATATTTGTACAAAGAAAATTGGAGACAATAACACATTAACAGAGCCAGTTGTGGCACAAAGGGACATCTGATAATGCATCCCTCCACCCCTAATTTTGAGCCCCTTGTTATGTGAAATAAACAAAGGCATGTTTGCTAACAAAGACGGATCTTCTCGCTCATGTTTACTTTAGTGGTTAGTGGCAATTAAGCAGTTAAGCTGCAATTGAGCGGATATTTTGCAATAAATCTGAAAAGCTAAAAGCTAATAAGATATTAAGATTTGAATAAAAAATTAAAGAAACTTCAAATGTTACAAGTTATTTACTTCTCAAATAAGTTACTGTTTCCTATAGAAAGATGCTGAAAATAATCAATTTACCCCCAAAAATAAGAAAAGGTGCAAACATCAATGAAAATAAACATTTTTAAACATAAGAAATCAGCACATTATAATGATTTCTAACATTTTAGCACATTGCAAGCATGTATGAACCATGAATTGGCATGTTGCTAGCATTTTTATATGTTCAGCATTCTGCTAGCAAGCTTTAACATTATGCTAGCATGCTCTTGGCATGTTTTAGCATGGCTAATGTAACGGAGGCCAGCAAGTAAGTGCTGTGCAGGTAACCTCACTCCTCTGACCTCTAAAGGTGCTCTAGCGACAGACGCTAGAGGCCATGGTCTTTAGCCTTCTTGTTAGAGCAACCGACTCCTATGCGAACTCGGAGTGGGTTGGGTGGTGTAGGACCAGAGGGGGTTACAGTAACATGCTCTTATACATAATTTAAACCATTTCAACTTTAAAATACTAGCAAATACAAGGACTTTTCACAATTTTAATTAAAAATGTGGTAACACTTTACGAAAACAGTACATGAATAATGATGTATTGTAAACTGACCATTATTTAAGGCATTTGCTAATCATGAACTAACTTTTACTACAACATGAGTCACATGAGTTCATGTGTAAATAGCCAACACAATCTCACGGCAATTCGTAACTTTTTTTTTAGTGGCTAATTCGTACGAATTCGTACGATCTAATTCGTACAATTTAGTACGATTTGCTCATCCTCCAATGACGGTTGGGTTTAGGGGCGGGGTTAGGTGCCACGCCTCCTTTTTAAAATCGTACCATTTCGTACGACTGAACTCGTACGAATTCGTACGAATTAGCCACTAAACTGTCAAAACGTAAAATACTTACGTTTTCTCGTGAGATCAGGCTGAAATAGCTGCTATCTTAATTACTTGTTGTTATTTATTGTATTAATGTAAAATGTAATGTATTAATAGTTAATGTATAATTATGCTATGACTTTACTTGGAGGGACACATCATCAAATCATCCTTTATGAACTCCTGTGCTTAAACTGTTCATGTTGATGTTGACAGAACTCTTTTCTGTTGTTATTCAGTGTAAATGCACTAGACGGACGTGCAAAAGGAGTTGATGAGTAGTTAAGAAGTGATTTGCCCATCTAAATAAAGTCATTATATAATTATACATGAACATATTATGAGTTCATTCTGGTTAAATTAAGGATAAACTAATGTAATAATAATATATTAATTAACAAACAAGCATACTAACAAGTAATTAAGATAGCTGTTATGAACTCATTGACTCGTATGTAGTTAAAGTTAGTTTACTATCAGCATTAACTGATTATTACTTCATAATAAAGGAATGTTTAGTTTACATATTTACAGATTGTTATTCATGTACTGTTATTGTGAAATGTTACCAAAAATGTATATTCATAAAATGTATTCATATTATGAAAACCTAATCAGTCTTTTAAACTTTAAAGTGACAACGTGTAGATTCGAAACTAGCTGTTGGCTGATTAGCAGTGCTTTCTGCTTTTAATTAATGGCATGGTCATAAAAAGACTTGGAAGCAAGCACACAGTCTGACACGTTTTAATTTAAAGCATAAAATTCAACCACTGTGATGGTGACAATTAATACAAGGCAACAAACATAACTCCAATACATTAAACAGCAGTGAGCACTAAGGCATTACTTAATTGTACAGTTAAACTAGTGAATGTAGTGAGTAAATATTGTCTTACTCAATACAAGGGTATGCTTCATAAAAAGACATAAATAGCCTTATTGAGTTTGTTATGCACTGACAGATGGAGATGCGCATCCAGGACCAGCAGTTGGCTCGGCAGCTCATGCGGCTGCGCGGTGACATCAATAAACTTAAAGTGGAGCAGACGTGTCACCTGCACCGCCGAATGCTCAACGATGCCACCTTTGGGCTGGAGGAGCGGGACGAGCTGTCGGATCTTCTGTGCGATGGACCCGTCACCCCAGGGTTTGGCCTCTCTTCACCTCTGCGCCTCATTGGGGTCACTAAGATGAACATCAACTCCAGACGCTTCTCGCTTTGCTAGCCTTCAGTGACCATATACTGCAAAATATTTGTTGCTATTTTAAACCCATGAGGGCTGTCACAGCAGCATATCCAGTGCCTCTTGCTTTATGTACTTGTGCCATTGAATCCATCTGAATTATTAACATGAACAGTGAAAAAAAAATTCTGACCCATTACCCAGACTTATGCCTTAGATACAACCCTGATTGTGGTCATTAGATATAACCAGTGCTCTAAAGAGACCACTTGACATTTCTCAGTCTCTCTGGATTTGATTTATTATTTATGGGTTCATTCGTTCATTTTTCTTCGGGTTAGTCCTTGATTTATCAGAGGTCGCCACTGCAGAATGAGCCGCCAAATACTCTGGCATATGTTTTACACAGCGGATGCCCTTCCAGCCACAACGCACCGTGTTGGGAAACACTCATAGACTCTCTCATTCACACACATACTCACATATCCACATACACAATGGTTAATTTATGTCATCCAATTCACCTATACAGTACCACATGTCTCTGAACTGTAAGGGGAAACTGGAGCACCCAGAGGAAATGTTATGGGTTTGAGTACAATTTGAACATTTGTTTTAATTGTTTAAACATCTGAGAACATTTATTCCAATTTTAGTTTTAAAAATACTGTAATTTAGAGAATTTTCCCTTTAAAATGGCAATTGGTGAGAAAAACAAATGCTTTCAATTAAAAATCCAGATTTTTGATTTATTTTGATAAATCAAATATTGATTTCTTAACTCTTCTGATGTCAAAACGTTGCCGTTGTGTTGCTTAAAAATAATTATATATAAAAATATGACACTTTTTTTTGTTGTTTTATGCTCTAAATGACAAAATGTTTATTGTCAATTTAGAAGAAATGTCAGAAATAACTAAAGAAATGGCTAAATAAAACGAATACATATTCAAACATATAACTATTAAATGTAAATCCAGAGAAAATATGTCAAAGGGTCTTTTACATTTTTTTTTCAGTTGTTTTTGTGCCATTTGACACTAAATTTGTTCATAGTCTGCTTAATTATATAGTGCCTCCTAAGACACTTTGTGTTAGCTGCCATTCATGGTAAGATATCATTCATGGTAAAGGCAACCCATATTGCATTGCTATATACCTCAGTGAAGCAATCTATCAGGATTGTGAAAGATATGTTGATTATTCATAAATGAATGCAATATAAACTGATGATTGATCAATTCATAATATTTTTTGTGCTCTGTGTATTTTCATGCTTATTCAAACATCATGTACATCTGTCTGTCTGTCTATACTTTAAAAAGCGATTTACTTAAAACAGTGAGTAAACGTATTGCCTTAAAAGTGACAAGTTGACTGTAAAAAGTGAGTAAACTTGGACCCATTGTAACTTGGACTTTATTTTATCCCTTTAATAATTTCGCACAGTCCATTTACTTGATAATTTAAAGGTAATGGGTCTACAAAATTTTTTTTATTGCTTTGTTTACTCAAAGTAGTCAACTAATCACTTTATACAGTGTATAGACAGGAATATATACACTCACCAGACACTTTATTAGGTATAACTGCTGGTTAACGCAGATTTTTAATCAGTCAATCACATGGCAGCAACTCAATGCATTTAGGCATGTAGACATGGCCAAGACGATCTGCTGCAGTTCAAACGGAGCATCAGAATAGGGAAGTGACTTTGAACGTGGCATGGTTGTTGTTGGCAGACGGGCTGTTCTGAGTGTTTCAGAAACTGCTGATCTGCTTGGATTTTCACGCACAGCCATCTCTCATTTACAGAGAATGGTCCGAAAAAAAGAAAATATCCAGTGAGTGGCTGTTCTTTGAGCACTAATGCCTTGTTGATGCCATAAGTCAGAGGAGAATGTCCAGACTGGTTCCAGCTGATAAAAAGCAACAGTAACTCTGAGCTCTGAACACACAACACGTCCAACCTTGAGGCTGATGGGCTATAGCAGCAGAAGACCACAGCAGGTGCCACTCCTGTCAGCTAAGAACAGGAAACTGAGGCTCCATTCCGCACTGGCTCACCAAAATTGGACAATAGAAAATCAGATAAACTTTGCCTGGTCTGATGAGTCTCGATTTCTGCTGCAACATTCAGATTGTAGGGTAAGAATTTGACGGCAACAACATAAAAACATGGATCCATCCTGCCTTGTATCAGTGGTTCAAGCTGCTGGTGGTGGTGTAATGGTGTGGGGGATATTTTCTTGGCACAATTTGGGCCCATTATTACCAATTGAGCATCATGTCAATGCCACAGCCTACCTTTTGTTGAGTATTGTTGCTGACCATGTCCATCCCTTTATGACCACAGTGTACCCATCTTCTGATGACGAATCATATCAGACTGGTTTCTAAACCCTCTACTGCACAGCGTAACCATATGGCAACATGACACTTATGTTCATTTCCCTGCCACTATTTCTTTAAGACCAACATTATTATTATTATTTTTTGTTGGTAAGTGAAGACCTTAGAGTAACCAATGATGTGCTTTGGTTAAGTCACGTGACATGCTGTGTTTTTCTGTAGCGCGATTTCTGACAGACTGGCGTTTATTGTGAGTAGTTGCTAAATGTAAATGTCAATAAAAACAAATGATTAAATTATGTCAGATCCACAAAAAAATCTGAAACATCGCCTCCAGTAAGTTATGATGACATATTCGAAACTCAAGCTTTTTTAAATCAAATTAGTTTTTTGTAAATCGATCAAATGTGAGTGTTGCCAAATGGCAACACCGTGCAATAGTGGAACATGCAATATTGCAATGGGTTAGCTAGCTAGCAAGGTCAGCTGTGAACTTTTAAGTTGTAACAATAACAGCATGAATGCTAGTAATAAAATGTTGATTAGTTGTATGTTAATGACATTTGCATTATGGATAAAATATAGTTTTAATGGCAAAGCTACTTTTGAATAGATATAAATACAGTGAACAGTGTATAAGCGAGCACCACCATGTTCTATGGTAAGTGAAAGAAGAAAAGGACAGTACTAGCTCTTCCTGCAGATGAAAATGAGGGTGAGATGGGTTTTAGTGACCATGAGAATGATGCAGACTGGACATTTGATTGAGACAGTTCAGGTAAGTTAGCTCAGATGCAGATAAAATAGGCGTAGTATAGTATATAGTATAATATATATAAACATTGTCAGCTAGTAGCTACATTATTCTGATGCATCTGGATATTTTAGACTTGTTATTTATTTGTTATAATATTTACTGGAGAAAATATTTATATTTACTGTATGTTGTATACATGATAAAACAATATTACGTTTGTTTTCAATAATATTCAGCAAAAACGAATGTAATAAATGAAAGCTTTTGGAATATGAGTTGTGGTAAAGTATGTATAAGGTGTTATTTATAAGTTCTGTGTTAAAGTTCATTATGCTGCAACACCAATTAAATTATATCAAACAAAAAAATATTAATTAAAAGGAAAGTTTTAAATTTGAAATTTCTGAGTTAGAGCCACTATTGGATGTTGTTGCCTTATGACAACATATCATAAAGTACCTTAAAAATTACATTTTATTTTTAAATTTTTACAGCACTTCAAGTTAAGCTATTTTAAGAAAAGAAAAACAGTCAAATATATATATATATATATATATATTTTTTTACTGATTTATTATAATGCGTGCGGTAGAGGGTTAAACATGACAATGAGTTCACTGTACTCAAATGGGCTCAAAAGTCACCTGATCTCAATCCAATAGAGCAGGTTTCAAAACCACAGTCAAAACAATTCCCTTTATTAAAAAAAAATTTTTTTTACTTCCAGAATCTGACTTCTGCACGCTATTAAAATAAATAAATAAATAAATAAATAAATAAATAAATACATTGTTTTCCCAGAGATGGGTTGCGGCTGGAAGGGCATCCGCTGTGTAAAACATGTGCTGGATAAGTTGATGGTTCATTCCGCTGTGGCGGTCCCAGATTAATAAAGGGACTATGTCGAAAAGAAAATGAATGAATGATTAAATACATTGTTCCCATGCGGAATGCAATTTGTGTAGGACACAGACTTTCTTCCTATGTAGAGCACTCCAAATGGGTCACTTATGAGGTTTCCTGATGATTACCATGTAGGCCAAAGCAAAACCCATCGGTTTTGGAACAGAGCTATAGTTTTTTTTTTTTTGCATATATATTATTTCCAAAATATCCAAAGCATTTAATTTGACACGTCTTTGCACAAATTTGCACATTTCTATTTTACTTACTGAAGAATACGCCGGTAAGTTATAAATGACTAATATAATGTTTGGAATTTACAATGAAGGTATCATTTGCCATGTATAATAAAGTAAAATCCCAGTCCACCGATCATATGTAAAAGCATGCTCACAGACAGTTTCTGGTCATTTTTCATATAATCAGCAGAGATGTATAAAGCTCTAGAGACCCAGACATAAGTAAAAGTACAAGTGCTCTATCAAAAAGTGACTTGAGTAGACGTTGAAGTGCTCTTTAAGCACCATACTTAAGTGGAAGTACTAAAGTATTCAACATTTTTGTACTTAAGTATTGCAAGTAGTTTATTTCAAAATTTACGACTCAAGTACTGAAAGTAAAAGTACACGTATTGTGTAATGTAGTTATTAAAGACGCAGTCAAAAGACATCATGTTGTTTTGTTTATTTTAAATATCTTTTTTTTTTTTTGGGGGGGGGGGGGGGGGGGGTGACTAAGCAGAACGAAAAGAGAAAACATGCACCTCACAAAGTTACCTCACAAACAGGCCAGCGGGTCAAATGTTCAAAGTGAGAGAGAGAGGTGTAAAGATGGAGTTTTACAGCATTTCTCCATAGTAGTGAAATAGCAGCTCATGTGCTGTGCCACCTTAATTGTAGTAAGAGTGTTATTAACTCTCTCTCGCCTCGTTCGCCATAGTACTCTACTGTGACATCGCGCGTAAGTGAAAAATGATGTCAATGTACTTAATAACCGGATATTATGGAAGCCCGTTCCCGCCACTGAATCAAAAAAAATAATTGAAAAAAAAAAAAAAAAAAAACACTTTAAAAAAAAAAAACTTAAAAAAAAAATTAAGTCAGAATTCTGACTTATAAAGTCAGAATTGCGAGTTATAAAGTCAGAATTGCGAGTTATAAAGTCAGAATTCCGAGTTATAAAGTCAGAATTCTGAGTTATAAAGTCAGAATTCCGAGTTATAAAGTCAGAATTCTGAGTTATAAAGTCAGAATTCCGAGTTATAAAGTCAGAATTCTGAGTTATAAAGTCAGAATCCCGAGTTATTAAGTCAGAATTCTGAGTTATAAAGTCAGAATTCCGAGTTATAAAGTCAGAATTCTGAGTTATAAAGTCAGAATTCCGAGTTATAAAGTCAGAATTCTGAGTTATAAAGTCAGAATTCCGAGTTATAAAGTCAGAATTCCGAGTTACAAATGAGTTTCCTGTTATGCCGGCTGTCCATAAATGGAGTTTTAAAGACGCATGCACATTAGCTCATAATCGCAACATAAAGCCTATATCTGACTTTTTAATGTTTATCACGCTTTCTAAAAGGAAATATATAGTTGAACTAGTCTGTCTATTTATTCATATGGATTTGTTTTTTTTTTAATTATTACCATTTGGTCTAAATAGCAATTATAAAGCATTAAACAGAGCGCCTGAAACTAGCTATAGGTTGTGTGGGTTCCTCCAAATGTCTAAAATTAGGATTTCATTACTATTTATCTATTATATGTGTAACAATTATATGATTTATCGCAGCTGTTATTTGTTTCATGTTGCAAGAGTGCCCTCGTATGGTGTATACTTGGGAGCTGCAGACATATCGTACATAAACATTATAAAGGGCTAAATCTAAAAGGGTTATATTAGTTTATATTTCAGTTCAGTAAAAGTGTCAACCAAATACTGTGTATTCCTGGCCTTTATTGGTAAACTGGGCTGCGAATCCATACCACATCAGAAGCAGAGAACCTAAAGAAAGAGTCTTTAACACTTCATTTATGGCCAATCGCCATAACAGGAAACTCCTTTAAAACTCGCAATTCTGACTTAATAACTCGCAATTCTGACTTTATAACTCGGAATTCTGACTTAATAACTCAGAATTCTGACTTTATAACTCGGAATTCTGACTAAATAACTCAGAATTCTGACTTTATAACTCGGAATTCTGACTTTATAACTCGGAATTCTGACTTTATAACTCAGAATTCTGATTTTATTTCTCGGAATTCTGACTTTATAACTCGGAATTCTGACTTTATAACTCAGAATTCTGATTTTATTTCTCGGAATTCTGACTTTATAACTCGCAATTCTGACTTTATAACTCAGAATTCTGACTTTATAACTCGCAATTCTGACTTTATAACTCAGAATTCTGACTTAATTTTTTTTTTTAAGTTTTTTTTTTTTAAAGTGTTTTTTTTTTTTTTTTCAATTATTTTTTTTGATTCAGTGGCGGGAACGGGCTTCCATAGGTTATGATCTATTACTGAACCAATATCAATAATTTTGACACCACTAGGAATGAGTAACGATGCAGCACATAAAAAAATCTATCGGAGGGAAAGTATTAAACTCATCGAAAATATGTACTTAAGTAAAAGTGGCAGCAGGAGAAAAATACAGTACTCAAGTAGAGTACAGATACAGCCTTTAAGTACTTAGGTACAGTAGTGAAGTAGTTCTACACTAATGATAATCAGGCAGTAAATGTTTTTCAGTACATTGCTGCTGAGTTGGTATGTTGATATAAAAGGAAGTAACAAAGGTCATTATGCAAGAAAGGTCGTTATTTTACCGCTTTGTGTACATCAAGCTGATGCCAATCTCTAAGTATGTACCCAATTACTCTTAAGTGGTTCCATTTTACCCAATTTAGAAAACGAGTTTTAGTAGATCCCCATCGTCCAAATGACATGCTTTTGTAAACAAACAAAAAAACTTGAACATATGCAAAGACTACGACACTAACTGAAATGACAAGACCTAGTTATCTTATTTTGTGGATCTTTCTGTGCTTGTTTGAATGCTAAAATGCTGGTTTGTCACTAACACAGTTCTTTTTAATGATTGCGAATACAGCATTGGATAACCCAGTAGCAAACGGTACACCTACCTTGGAGAAAATGTCTTGGCGTTCTCTTTCACGTTTCTTCAAAACATGGAATGAAACCAGCTTTGAACAAAGGCTGGAAGGGTGTGTTTTAAACTCAAGTTCACTTTCAGGAAGGTAGTGTTTCACAGCCCTTCACAATGACTGGCTTTAGTGAATTGCCAAGCCATCCTTGATCTATGATAAACTCTTAAAGCATTCCAGAAAGTTGAAATTCAGACCCTGTAGACTTTGTGTCACAATTAGCAGGTTTGGTACTCAGAATGTGAATACTGATGTCTGTAAAATATCAGTTCAGTGTTATAAATAGCAGTAGTTCTACAATAAGGACGTTCTCGGGTTACCCACTACTGTAGTGAGCCAGGGTCCTATCCCAGTGCCTGAATCTGTGTACATGATATACTAATTCACAAGCTCTTAAGGGTGCTGACTGAGATGCACCCCTTGTCTCCTGATGACCTTTGGGTACAGGGAACTGGTAGTGAGCTCCATGTTGCCTTGCTCTGCATGCTCCGGCATCACTGGGTGGAAGCCAAGTTTGTTCTCCATTAAGACTCCTCCGTCACTCTTGGATGGCAGATGTCCTTCCTTGCTTAGGCAGATCTAACATATTTTCAAGTTTCCGTATCAGTCTATTTCAGCACTATCAGCCTTAATCGTCCACTTAACTCCGTGGATTTCCCCCACCAGTGAAGACTGACAACATGTATCTGCAACAACACATCAGCGAGTTTCTTCGCGGGTGTTTTGTTTTTTCTGAATGCTACCTTAATGTAGAAGTAGCTCAAAGTCGCTCATTTTGAGGCAGGAACCAGGGGATGTGCAACAACTTTATTCATAAGGTAAACACAAAACAAAACTTTCCATCTGGACCTCCTGCACGGGACTCGACACTTGTAAACACTTGCTCCAATGGGTTCATGAGGCTTACGGTCCCGCCCACACGCGTCAGCGCTACCAAGACGACCAATCACAGTGCCTGCGCTACACGTCGTTGTGACATTTTTAAGAGGTGCGCGTCAGCTGCGCCGGAGCATACATGTGTGCTTAACGCAGAAGTATAAATCAGTCTTTACTCTCAAGATTCAGCCCTAATGCAACACCGTCTAAAGTCAAGTGAAGGTGGGGATTGGTGAATGACAAACTGAGCTGTAAGTGAACAACAAAAAGAAGGCATGCCAAAAACAGAACTGCAAGACAAATGTTCCAGGCGTAGTCCTCTCATGTTCCACTGTTGTCCCTCATCCTTCCGGAGCTCCTTCATGTGGATCCCAGACAAATCAAGCTGATGTTAAACAACTAGCAACAGCGAAAACTGACTGTGATGTCACCTCGAGTCAGCTGTATCTGGACCAGAAAGCATGAGATGATGTATGTTTCCATACTCGCAGGGGGCAGTGTCTATTGTTATTCCACAAAAAATGGGACCTATATAGTGCTGCACATGTGCAAACCATAAACAAAGCAGCGTTTATGTACCATTTTTACAATATTTCTGTCTGACCACAGAAGGATTTGCTCGTGTATATATGTCAGATTATTTGTTAATTCATTTCAAGAGTTCATGCCGCAATAAGGCACACATGACAGTTGGAAGTATCGCACACCAGACACGCACATTCGCATGTTATTTAAAATGAAACTATTCAGATGGCACTATGTGGCGTGGCGGAAATATGAACAGTGTCCTGAGTCGTAGCTGGGCGCCACAGACAGCCCCTGACTTGCCGCTTTCACCAAAGCCGATTCTACATGCTAAAACAGGCCAACCTCCTCTGGTGTGATCCTGACAAGTGGCCAGATGAGGAACACACCAAACAAACTAGCCTGACAGATGCTCACCAATGGCTGGATGCTGCCCAATGGCTTACCATCAGCCGAGGGCTTAACTCTTGCATTTACAGGCCTCAGTTCCACTATTCTCCACTCATCAAAAATACCACATTAACACTCACAGGCTGTGAGGTAGCCTAAACCCCTCAGCATCACAATGGCTGCAGCACCTTGGGGTAAAGAATAGGTAAAGGATACTCGAGAATGGAGAAAGGAGATGTGAGAGGAGAGTGAAAGAAAAAAATGATGGTGCATATGCCTTTTGGTGGACAGTTTTAACTCCTCTTCTTAATGGCCAGTGTTAACGTGTCAGACTATGGTTGTCTGGCAGTGAGCAATCTTCCTGGTCCTCATCATGGAAAATGGCAGCAGGCCTTGTACTTTAGCAAATGCTAGTGAAGACTCCATCTAGTCAGAGTTGACAGCCGTCCTTCCATAACCCCGCAATTTAAATCAGTCATTCATTCATTTTCTTTTCAGCTTAGTCTCTTAGTATCCAACATATGTTTTACGTAGTGGGTGCCCTTCCAGCTGCAACACATCACTGGGAAACACCCATACTCTACCATTAACACACATACACTACGGACAATTTAGCTTACCCAATTCACCTGTACCGCATGTCTTTAGACTGTGGGGAAAACCGGAACACCAGGAGGAAACCTACACAAACAAGGGGAGAACATGCAAACTCCACACAGAAATGCCAACTGACCCAGCCAAGGCTCAAACCAGTGACCTTCTTGCTGTGAGGTGACAGTGCTACCCATTGCGTCACCAAGATCAGTCATTATTTCATTATATTTTTTAAATTTGCCTTTACTATGATATGGGAAGTATATAATGACATGAAGTTGGAGAGAAGGATGGGATCAGGAAAGGTTTGCTTGTCGTCACCCCACATGCATTGCGCTATATATTGGTGTTAACCACTAGGCTGTCAGTTCTTTTCTTTAATAAAAGCACCATCTTGTAGTTTGGTCGGATTTTCAAATACCTTTTAACTTTAAAGCTTGCAACTATTTGGTTTGGTTTATAGCATATTACTCAGACAAAACAAATCAATACTAGTGAAATAATTAAGAAAAATACTCAAAAACTCATAGTAGATTACTCTAATGTACTCTCTTCTTTTAACCCTCCTGCTTATAAATGATGTTTTAATGTTGAAAGACATTTTCTAAAATAACACTGAAATTAGAACAAAAAACCCAGATATAAAACCATTTTTCACACCACATAAACTACAGGTACACCAGCAAACACACACAGACTCCCAAAACACCCTCACACTCACACAATAAGAATCTGCAGCTTTAACTTTTATTAGCAAACTGAACACACCTTTTATTCCCGGTTGCTTTGCGCACGTCCTGTCTTGTTGATATGATTATACACGTGACTAACGGGACATGCCAATATGCAGCTGTCAATCAATTCGGTGTGCAGGGGGACCACACTCCTATGTAAAGTTGCGGTCGGTCTGAAAACCGCTCCAATTGGTCCATCGCTTTTATGTTGTTAAATTGAAAAAAAAAGCACTGGGTGTGTTTATTTCACCCCAACACTATATCTACACATATGTCTGTCCAAACAGCTCGAAAAGTTGATTTTTCACCATAGGTGCCCTTTAATGGAATGTTTGATACCACTCGCTGTATGGGAGAAAAAAAAAACCCTCCGCATTTCTTAGTAACTTAGATGCACTCGGTAGGTGCAGAGAATAGTATCAGAAAGCTGTGTGTTTATAGACTATCCTGACACAAAATGCGCTGAAAATCCTACACAACGGTAATAGTTTGACTAAGGTGTTTATATTCAGAGAGCAGCATTTACAGCGGATCTTTCAGTCCATAATATTGTAGTGATATTAACGTACTGTAAACTTAGTAACTACTGTAAATCATTTTGAATAAGGTATGTCTTTAAAAACTGAAAGAGTACTGCTGACAATACTAACTAACCTTGACATCTGAATAAACATAAACAAAGAACATTGATCACACACTTACCAAATCTATAGAGACAGGAAAATCCACACCAACTGGAACCGCGTCTTTTTTAAAGAGGAGACAAGCGGAAAATCCGGATTTTTTACCATTTCCAGATGCGAAAAGCTCTCGGGTAAAAAAAATGTTCCTTATAAACATATTTTTGTCATGTGTTAGCAGACCACTGTAATCCACATGTGAGTCCAGCTGCGCTCTCATAGCGGGGAACTGAAAACAAAACCTTAGTTGCAGCACATTTATAAACGCTTCTTCTTTCACTTGTTTTGATTACGGTTGGCAACACAATGTGCCATCTGAACACTGTAACAGGTAAAAACGGTCTTCGAAGATATATCATGCATATTAATGAAGTTGCACCTCAAACACAATAGAGCGCGATTATTGGTTTGAACCAAGTCTTTCTCTTGAATTAATGCTGAAGACGTCACATTGTACCTGCCGGTACAGACATGCAGTCTCTACGCTGGAATTTACACAATGATCTCATGGCCGTGACGTAGCTTCAAAATTTATTTTCAAATCAGAAGAATGAATTTGCTCTAAATAACGCAAAAACAACCAATTTTCACTCTTTAGTGAAATATATGTGTCCTATTAGGGTTTATAGCAACGTCTCAAAAATGTTATGGGTGTTTCGTGACCCATTAACACTGTCTTGTTAAAGTCTTTTTACACCATATGCAGGTCCTGTTAGCATTAGCTTTTAAGTTGGTGCCCACTGATGAGGGAAAACCTAGAGTTTGTGATGAATGAGGCGAAGTTTCTTCACACAAAATAGATTTGAGGATTAAAATTAAATCTTGCTGCTTTATTTTTGAGGTTTTATGAAGGCGGGACTTTTTTTTTAACCGTCGGACAAACAGGATATACAGAATTCTAAAAGCACACAGAGGTTAAAAACTTACAAGACACCTGTTGTTTTAGAGCTATTGTCTGCCTCCATCCACCAAACACTATTAGCTCTAATGAGAGAATGTATGACTGTCTTTAATGCAGCTGCAGAGCCATAATGACATCTAACATGACACATTCTCCCAAGCTCCTTGTTAGCTCAGGATCAGAGTACTGACCTTCGACATCTTTGTGTGTGTGTGTGTCACTAAAGCAGCTCATTTTGTACAGACGTGCTCCTTGGCTACTTTGAGGAATGAGGCTCTCACGGATGCCTGCGTCCCGGAATGACGAGAATGCGCTGTGTGCGCAGAATTATGTGACAATATGATAACAGTCATATTCATCTTCAAGAGGCTGAACGGCCCTTGCTGAAGCTAATTTTTTCGCTCAATTGCGCTTTTGGCGCAGTCGTTTTAAGGATCACCAATGGGGAAGAGAGGGAACAATAGTGTGATTTTGTGTACAGGGGTGCCAGTGAAGCAATGCGATAATGAGGACACGGCTGGTGGCGACCGACTTTCTAGCACAGACGAATTAAAAGGGCAGATTTACAACACAGGTTTATCTCATCCAAGTTTAACCCGTAACCTCAGAAGAAGTCATTTCAGGCCAGTGGCCTCCCGTTTCAGAGGCAATGACCGCTAATGAGAGAAACGGAGTAGAAAAACTGTGACGTTGTGGGATACACTTAATCCTCCTTATCATTGCGTGATGGGTCCCCGCTAAATACAGCAGGCTTATGCCTATGTTTGGGATTCGTCTGAAATGCTATTTTTGTCAAGGATTTCATTAGTTTGAAACGTGAGGCAACGGTGAGTGCGTGGCTTCACTTCTGATCAATTTAATGCTCAATGCAAAATAAATAGCAGACACGTAGGGAGGTGGGGTTCGGGTGGTTCGAAAGACCCCCTATACGCGCTCATTTGTCCCATTGGTGATAGTATGCCATCATAAATTGTGAAAATAAGTAATAGAAGACGGCTTTAAGACAAATTAAATTTTTAATTATTCAAATTTACAAATTCTGACTGAGGAAATGAGCTGACCAGCGTGTTAACCTACAGGCTATGGTTTTATATTTTTTTTATTTGGTTTTAATAAGTTTTAACAGAATCCTATTTTTAATGATGCTTGATAGTAAATTTGTATTTAAAAAATAATAATTTAATTAAAAAAAACTTTATTCTTTTTATTTTATATCTTCATTTAAATTTTTATTTAAAAATTCTAATCTCATAACATTTCTAAAATTGTAGTAACTTGCAGTTTAAACGCACGTAAATAAATTGTGATAAAATAGTATTAAACATTTTGACAAAATGTAGGAAATATTTTTGTTCCATCAAGAAGTGCGGTTCATCACCACCCGACAAATCCTTTAGTGTTTAAAATGTCACTACAATGCAGCATTTGAAGCTCATAATTTAATAGAAATTGAGGAGAATAACTGCAAAGAGCAAAAAAAAAACAAAAAACAAAAAAACAAAAAAAAAACATCACTTTCAATAGGCTGGCTACGGGCCTGAAAACTATTAATTTCCTTCATCGTCAGACTCCGCTTGGAAAGGTAATATGAATATTATATGGCAGAAGGTTATTGGTAATCGATCTGCTGTACTTTGAGAGCCCTCTGCTGGCAACAATGCAATAATACCACCAGTCTTGGGTACTTCTTGAAACAAAATCAACAACATAAAATGTAAATGACTTGATTTAAGATTCCAGAGTAAGCTTTCCTTTAAAATGCTAACTATTATCTATAAAAGTCAGCATTATGTTTTAAATGTTTTTTTTTTTAACTCTCAATGTTCCAGTAGCAGTTGACTTGAATTTTATGAATGACCAAGGACCAAACTAATCTATAGTCTAATAGATTTCTAAACACAGACAGCTTGGCTAAAACAAGGCTAAATTTGGGGCTGTCCAGTGAAAATCGAATAGACATCTAAGAACAGCCTAAAACTAGACACGTCAGTTACATTTCATTCTTCTGTAATGTTGGCCTGAGGGTGAGTAAATTAACAGTGTAATTTTATTTCATACATATCACTTTAAGCCAGGGTTAAAGACCTGCAATAAGCTTTCATTGGTTAATTTAGCTTAATATGAAAATAATAATGAGCATAATTTATTAATCAGTTTCAGATGATCAACATTTACTAATGCATTATTAAAATCCACCTTCATGCTTGTTAACATTAGTTAAAGCACTGTGCGTTAACATGAACTAAAAATGAATGACCTATGTCTATTAAAGATGAATACTGTAATAAATGTATAGCTCATTGTTTGTCCACGTTAATAAAATACAGTAACTAATACCTTATTGCAAAAGTGTTACAAATACTTTATAAAGACAAAAGCTCATTAAATCATGATGTAGATGAATCCATGAATCCAAATAGTAGCTCCACTACAGAGTGCTTAGAGACTAAAAGAACTACACGTTAAGTGCTTCACTTTTTAATAAACTCATACTTCAGTCGCGTTTCTGATTAGATTACAGAATATACCTTACATCCAATGTTGGATGATACAATCAGTGATTCTGCAAGGCACAACGTTAGGTTACCAAAAACTCTGAGGAGGATACAATGAATGACGGGACACGGGTGCAATGCAGTGTACAGAATATTGCATTCTCAGCCAGAAAACTGACCTTGTCTAATATCCACATTGTTCAGGTTTTCAGTCAAAACCAAAAAAATATATATATAGTGCTACATTTCCTACCTGAACAAACCCACATGATAATAACTGGGTAATTAGAACCAATCCTGGCTGAAGCAAAATATATAAAGTAAAATACATATTAGACAAAAAAAAAGAAGAAAGTGTAACACATTGACCAGTTAATATACGGGTTGTAAATGGGTCAAGTTTCGATTTTAGCACTTCAGTGCAGGAAGGAAATATACTGCACTTCACTTCCCTCAGGTTACAACATTTATAAGGCAATCCAGAACACAGTTTAGGAAGGACCACTCAGCAACGCTCCACACACTCCAGGGAGAAACTGACTCTTCACACTGATCTGAAGTTGGCTTAAAAATGACTATTAATCACTCACCCTGTGTCAGGCCTTCGGTTATGTTCAGAGCACAAATAAATGGCTATTTAACAGTTTACTTTCTCTTTAGTGTCAGTATATTGCGCACGTTCACAAGCACTGTATATCACATCACAGGCGCATCATAGGCACACATACAAACGTGAGCATATGCGCCCTTTACAGACACTAAGAAGAAATGGTTTATTTTTGCTTTATGTGCTCACAATTGTATTCTCGTTTTATTCATAATGAACCAGACGGCAAATGGTCTGTTTTGATTATGTTTTTGGTATTTTTTTTTATTTGGGATCAATTGCTGTTCACGGAGAAAGGAGGAAGCTCTCCAGTTTCATCAATAATATCTTAATTTGTTTTCCTCAAGATGAATGAAGGTCTCTGGGGGGGTGAGGAGTCTGGAAAGACATGAAGCTGAGGAATTATTACCATAAGGTGCTTGTTTTGGAAGTGTGTGAGCTCCGCTACTGGATCACTTTTGCTCACAAATGTTATTTCATTTTTAATTTTATGCAATTTTGTACGTGATCATCTTTTTGATATTGAAGTAACATGATATTAGGAATATCTGACTTTTTAGGGGATTTGAAGAAATGTTCACAAGATAACTTGTCTTGTTATTTCTTAAAAATAATCAATCATTCTACAATGAGTGGCATGATTTTGTTTTGGGGGTGCAAAAATAATTTAAGAGGCTAGGAAAACACCTTTTTTCCTTCTGAACACTTAAAAAAATAGGTAAACTATCTTTTAGGGGCTGAAAAATTATACACGCTTGCTAAATAATAATAATAATAATACACCAAAATAAAAAAAAGTGATACTAACTATTCCATACATTTAGTTTCAACTGCTAGCATAAAAGGGCTTATGGTTCAGAACAATGACTGTTTACATATACAGTTGAAGTCAGAATTATAGTCCCCCTGTGTATTTTTTCCTTGATTTCTGTTTAAGATTTCTTCAACACATTTCTAAACACAAGAGTTTCAATAACTTATTTCTAATACCCGATTTATTTTATCTTTGCCATGATGACAGTAAATAATATTGACTAGATGTTTTTCAAGACACTTCAAGACAGCTTAAAGTGACATTTAAAGGCTTAACTAGGCTAATTAAGTTAACTAGGTAGGTTAGGGTAATTAGGCGAGTTATTGTATAATGATGGTTTGTTCTGTAGACTATCGAAAACATATATAGTTTAAAGGGGCTAATAATATTGACCTTAAAATTTTTTTTTTTTTTATTAAAAACTGCTTTTATTCTAGCTGAAGTAAAAGAAATAAGACTTTCTCCAGAAGAAAAAATATCATCACATACTGTGAAAATGTCCTTGCTCTGTTAAACATAATTTGGGAAATATTTAAAAAAGCTAATAATTCTGACTTAAACTGTAGCTTTGCAGCTTCTATTGGAAAGAAAAGAAAAGATGTTGTGCAAGTGTTTCCAACAACATTGTTCCTCTATGCTGTTATCTTTAGAGTCAGAGTTATGCATTCATAGATGCAACATTCAGCCGCTACAGACACATGGACAAGTCTGACATCTTGGAAATGTAAACGCGTCGGCGCCAATAGCCTAGTGGTTAAGTGCGCCAACATATAGCACTATGGTGCTCACGGCGACCTGAGTTTGATCCAGGTTCGAGGTCCTATGGCGATCCTTCCCCTCTCTCTGCTCCCAATGCTTTCCTGTCTGTCCTCCACTATCCTATCCAAATAAAAGGTAAAAAATAAATAAATAAATACGGCCGCAATCCTGGAGTTATTAAAAAAAAACACACAAAATAAAGGAAATGTGAATGTGTCATGTCGTCGTTCACAGTTTTAAATATTATATATATATATATATATATATATATATATATATATATATATATATATATATATATATATATATATATATATATATATATATATAAATGCCTCTGGTTGTTAAACTTAAGATAAAAAAAAAAACAGGGAGACCTTCAACAAGTATGCATGCAATTAACTTTTTAATATCAAGTTAGCCAACACCTTTGTCTTGCTGTATTGTGTTAGTTTAGCAATAATCATCTGTAGTCTACTGTAAACAGATATTCACATAAGCGTATATGACCCATCCAATATGGCAAATGGTTAATTATGTCTAGCACACCATAGGATTTTATCTAATAAGGCCTATATGGTTACATACACTCACCGGCCACTTTATAACAACTCTTCGTTAATCAGCCAATCACATGGCAGCAACTCAATGCATTTAGGCATGTAGACATGGTCAAGACGATCTGCTGCAGTTCAAACTGAGCATCAGAATGGGGAAGAAAGGTGATTTAAGTGACTTTGAACGTGGCATGGTTTTTAGTGTATTTCAGAAACTGCTAATCTACTGGGATTTTCACGCACAACCATCTCTAGGGTTTACAGAGAATGGTACGAAAAAGAGAAAATATCCAGTTAGTGGCAGATCCGTGGGCGCAAATGCCTTGTTGATGCCAGAGTGGCCAGACTGGTTCGAGCTGATAGAAGGAACAGTAACTCAAATAACCACACGTTACAACCGAGGTATGCAGAAGAGCATCCCTGAACGCACCACACATCAAACCTTGAGGCGGATGGGCTACAGCAGCAGTGCCACTCCTGTCAGCTAAGAACAGGAAACTAAGGCGACAATTCTCACAGGCTCATCAAAATTGGACAATAGAAAATTGGAAGAATGTTGCCTGACGAGTCTCGATTTCTGGTGCAACATTCAGATGGTAGGTATGGTTCACTGTACTCAAATGACTACAACAGTGACCAGATCTCAATCCAATGGAGCACCTTTGGGATGTGGTGGAACAGGAGATTCGCATCATGGATGTGCAGCCGACTAATCTGCAGCAACTGCATATTGCTATCAAGTCAATATGGACCAAATCTGAGGAATATTTCCAGTACGTTGTGCAATCTATGCCACGAAGGATTAAGGCAAGGTTCTAGTAAGGTGTACCTAATAAAGTGGCTGGTGATTGTAGACTCTTTAAAGCAATATTAAAAATATATCTTTGTCATTTTTGTTGTAATCCTTATGTAAATGGGCTTTAAATGTTTATTTGATAGTTTAGCAACTAAACTAGCTATTTGTATTTCGATATATCATTAGCCCTACTTGCTATTAAATGGGACACTAGCAAACTGTTCTCAGATCAGTGTGAAAGAGCCACACCTACCCAACAACAAGGTTTTTTCTTCAGTGGTAGCAGATACTGCCAATAAACATCCCAGAGGAACATGACTGCTGTCCACAGCAATACACATCCTTCCATCACAGCTCTTTAAAACCGCTCAACAATATGGCACGACATAGAAAATAAAATTGACTGTCAGGAAGTGGTATCCATACAGCATCCAAAATCCAGCATTGTCAGATTCAAATTGACAGCAATACGGACTGTTGGCCGGTGTGTGGCGATTGGCTAAAGCTCACCGAGAGCCGTGGCATCAAGATGGCACGCCGTCCTGGTCCATGCTGCTTCCTAAGGCTTCAATGTCATTGCTTATGTCTGAAATCATGCGGTCCCATTCGTCGCCCTCAGACGTGGCCGTTCCCTCATCTGATCCGCCCGCAGCACACCGTTTCCGTTCGTGGTGGAGTCTGACGCAGAGCTCGTCGTGCGCTTATAACGGCCGAAACTGTCTGTGATGATGCCGCGGCCGTCCTTCACCCGATGGTCTCCAGAAAGTTCTCAAAGTGCTGGCTGTCCTTCTCAGGGATGAACGGCCGCAGTCCTGGAGTAAACAAAACAAGGAGATTAGCCAATAAGAATAATCGTGAGGTTTGATGAGAGACTGATGCACTTTTAGAAACGGCATTTACAGGACCAAACCTGCAGAAATTCCAATTTTGTGACGGTATCCAAATTTTTTGATGACCCGTTTACATCATTTTACAAAGTGACTCGTATCTGATGTCTGCATTTACACTACACACAGTAAAGACCCAGGAAAAAACTAAACAAACAAAAAAGAAATGACAAAAATATTTATTAAGTATGTTTTGATTTAAGGAAAGGACAAAGAATCAAGCTGTGTTGGATGGCTACTCTAACAAGACGATATGACTGGGAAATGGACAGTCAATATCTTCACTGTTGATTTATTTTATAACCCCACAGACACACCATCCTGGGAAACCGCAAGCAAATCCAAAGGTCTGCCATATCTTTATTGATCAAACAATGCAATGAGATCATCTGACCACTTAAATTGATTTTCGCTATTTATTTTTGGTCACACTTACCACTGTCCACAAAAAGGCCATGGATGCGAGCTCATACCTCAGATTAATATAGAGGATTTGATGGCCTAGAAGTTGCCCCTGATGATCATTTGAGAAACTTAAAGAGGCGTTTGACTGAGAACTAAGACTGGAAACCAGAAGGCCGTCATTCTGGAGTGGAAAGAGCGAGTGGAGGCTCAAAACACCAAAGGCTTAGCGGTGTCAGATGGGTCAACAGAGCTGGAAAAGATGCTGGACTAAGACCAGAGCGACACCTCAGAGGGACCATAGAGGACTCCCAAATGACTGCTGGAAATGGACTCATTTCTAGAAGCCTTGGAGGAATTCGATAATATTGACGAAGCTCTTGTTTGGCTTAGAAAAGAACTGGTAAGTCAAAAACGTTTCAAAACCTGTTTGTGTCTTATGTAGGGGAATGTAGGAAGAAACATACGCTGAAACATCAAGGTGATATAACTTGATATCATAATTGAGAAATAGAAATTCAATTTAAATTGATGGAATTCTTGAATGAAAAAGCTTAATGGTTTAGACTATTTTGTCTTTCAGTGCAACCAACATGTACTTAAAAAAAAGCATAGCATAGATAGAGCCCCTGTGAGGCATCAAAACTGTGTCAAGGCCAAGACTTACCTTATATGACAAGATTATTTTTAAAATCACCTTGAAATTGAAGTTAAGATTGTTGATGAAAGACAGGTGTTGCAAACAAAATGAAGGATGATTGACGAATAGGCGAATTCAGAGCAGAAAGGAGACACCCACTGATAGCCCCGCCCTAAAGGAATTCCATGTGACCAGGAAGTGAAAAAAAGTCTTTCGAGAGGGAGGGAAGGATAGGGTATTTGATTAAGGTTTATGAGGGCAAATTACTTTTTACAAATAATGAAGTGCATCATTTATAACAAGAACTACTATATAAACAAAAAGAAAAGTACATTTTAATTTCATGGTGACTTTATGGTGACTGGACTTCTGTTGTTTTCTTGAAAATTGTAAAAAAAAGGTTGTATGCCTCAGTAGACAACAAACAATAATAGCTTCGATAACAACAACTAGAACATGTATAAAAAATAAATACTACAACCAGGTAGCAAAATTTGTGTTGGGACAAACCTGCATAATGGTTGTGAGAAGGCCTTGTCAGAATATTTGATACAGCTTTATGAATTGTAAGATTTTTAGCATGCTTTAGCACATTTCTAGCCTGAGTGTGCTACTATAGCATGAACAAACATGTTGTTTGTATGTTTATAACATGTTTTAGCACACTGCTAGTATTACTAGGTATGCTTTAGCATGTCGCTAGCATGTTTTTTCTATATACAAATTTTTTTTATACTATGCTAACATGTTTTATAATGTTTTAACATTTAACTGTTGTTAACATGAATTAGCATGTTTTGCCAGATGGCCACCCTACTGAAAAAAAACAGCTTAACCAGCCTAAGCTGGTTGGCTGGTTTAACTGGTTGACCAGCCTGGTTTTAGAGGGTTTTTGGCCACTTCCAGGCTGGTTTCCAGCCTAATCTTAGCTGGTCAGACTGGAAATACCAGCTAAACCAGCTTGAGCACCGCCTGGTTTAAGCTGGACACAGCTGGTTTTGGCTGTGGCTCCCAGCCTGGCTAGTCTGGTTCAAGCTGGTTTTAGCTGGTCATCTCCCAGCCTAACCAGCTAAGACCAGGCTGGAAATGACTGGAAACAATTGGCCAAAACAACTCTAAAACCAGCCTGGCTGACCAGCTAAAACCAGCCAACCAGCCTAGGCTGGTTTAAGCTGTTTTTCTTCCAGTAAGGCAAACATTTTAAAATGTTGTTAACATGTTAAGTCAAAGTCCCTTTAGGGCAAGTAATTTCACTTGGCGGCCATCTTTGAAACACCTCTCGGGCAGTATGTTCGGGCATTCTGTTTGAATGGGGAAACATCAAATTCTCCAAAACTACTTGCCAAGCTTACGATTACATTTTATATTACCAATAACCAATAAAATTAAACAACAACTGTCTCTTTAGTTTCATCTCTAAATGTTCGTATCACACAAATTCTGCAGAGACTCACGTCTGATTCGAGCCCCTCCCCTGGAGAATTGTCTTTCTATTGCAATCGCTGATTGGCTCCTGTACTAGAAGGCAGCTTTATTCGCCATATTGACAGTTACACTTTTCCCTATTCAAAAGTATATGAGTGACATGTCGTGTGTATTCTATCGTCTTTGATTTAGTGCACGTGACAAACATTTTTAGCATGTTTATCATGTTGCTAACTTGAATTCCCTATGTACAGCATTTTCTATTTAGTTACTCAAGGTTGCTAATCACAACCAGCTTAGGACCAGCACATAATCAGTCAAGAACCAGTTAATTCTAGGCCAAGATCTGCAAGAGCCATCAAGAACCAGCTTAAAGTTTAGCAGATGTGTCAAAAACTACCAAACCAGCATATGCAGTTTTTTTTAGCAGCATTACCATTTCCAAGCATATTTTAATGCATTGTTATTTTGTTTTACCATGTTGCTAGCTTAAAATAGTATGCTGTTACCACATGGCTGAAATTTGGATTCTAGCTTTTTAAAACATCTTTTAACACATAATTAGCATCTTTAACGCATAACATCTTTTAACACATAATGAAGGTGCATGATGAGAGCATTTACCGTGCTGTTAGCATGAATTAGCGTTTTGCTAACATGTTTCTAGTATGTTCTAACACATGGCTAATATGTTTCAGCATGTTTTCCCGCTACATTCAGTTATCTCTCTGTAAATGGAGAAAACGAATAGCATCCCTATTAGTGAGCTAATTTGAATTAAACAATGGGGTGAAATGTGGGCCTCCATTAGCACATGATTGCGCGAGATTGCCATTCATGTTAAAGTGAGTGGAAAGATGGTGAGCAGATGAGCATTAGAGGCGATCGCTCTGTTTCCGCTCTCTTTCTGTTCTTGTAAGTGTAATCACTTCTCTTCCAGTCAGTCATGTGGATCATGGCATTCTTGTACGCACAGTCTATTAGAGCCGAGGCACGCAATGAGGCTCCTGTCCCACATCAGAGGCCCCTCTCCCACTGTCTTCGCCTCGTGTGCCTCCGTAAATATTTGTACAAAGAAAATTGGAGACAATAACACATTAACAGAGCCAGTTGTGGCACAAAGGGACATCTGATAATGCATCCCTCCACCCCTAATTTTGAGCCCCTTGTTATGTGAAATAAACAAAGGCATGTTTGCTAACAAAGACGGATCTTCTCGCTCATGTTTACTTTAGTGGTTAGTGGCAATTAAGCAGTTAAGCTGCAATTGAGCGGATATTTTGCAATAAATCTGAAAAGCTAAAAGCTAATAAGATATTAAGATTTGAATAAAAAATTAAAGAAACTTCAAATGTTACAAGTTATTTACTTCTCAAATAAGTTACTGTTTCCTATAGAAAGATGCTGAAAATAATCAATTTACCCCCAAAATAAGAAAAGGTGCAAACATCAATGAAAATAAACATTTTTAAACATAAGAAATCAGCACATTATAATGATTTCTAACATTTTAGCACATTGCAAGCATGTATGAACCATGAATTGGCATGTTGCTAGCATTTTTATATGTTCAGCATTCTGCTAGCAAGCTTTAACATTATGCTAGCATGCTCTTGGCATGTTTTAGCATGGCTAATGTAACGGAGGCCAGCAAGTAAGTGCTGTGCAGGTAACCTCACTCCTCTGACCTCTAAAGGTGCTCTAGCGACAGACGCTAGAGGCCATGGTCTTTAGCCTTCTTGTTAGAGCAACCGACTCCTATGCGAACTCGGAGTGGGTTGGGTGGTGTAGGACCAGAGGGGGTTACAGTAACATGCTCTTATACATAATTTAAACCATTTCAACTTTAAAATACTAGCAAATACAAGGACTTTTCACAATTTTAATTAAAAATGTGGTAACACTTTACGAAAACAGTACATGAATAATGATGTATTGTAAACTGACCATTATTTAAGGCATTTGCTAATCATGAACTAACTTTTACTACAACATGAGTCACATGAGTTCATGTGTAAATAGCCAACACAATCTCACGGCAATTCGTAACTTTTTTTTTAGTGGCTAATTCGTACGAATTCGTACGATCTAATTCGTACAATTTAGTACGATTTGCTCATCCTCCAATGACGGTTGGGTTTAGGGGCGGGGTTAGGTGCCACGCCTCCTTTTTAAAATCGTACCATTTCGTACGACTGAACTCGTACGAATTCGTACGAATTAGCCACTAAACTGTCAAAACGTAAAATACTTACGTTTTCTCGTGAGATCAGGCTGAAATAGCTGCTATCTTAATTACTTGTTGTTATTTATTGTATTAATGTAAAATGTAATGTATTAATAGTTAATGTATAATTATGCTATGACTTTACTTGGAGGGACACATCATCAAATCATCCTTTATGAACTCCTGTGCTTAAACTGTTCATGTTGATGTTGACAGAACTCTTTTCTGTTGTTATTCAGTGTAAATGCACTAGACGGACGTGCAAAAGGAGTTGATGAGTAGTTAAGAAGTGATTTGCCCATCTAAATAAAGTCATTATATAATTATACATGAACATATTATGAGTTCATTCTGGTTAAATTAAGGATAAACTAATGTAATAATAATATATTAATTAACAAACAAGCATACTAACAAGTAATTAAGATAGCTGTTATGAACTCATTGACTCGTATGTAGTTAAAGTTAGTTTACTATCAGCATTAACTGATTATTACTTCATAATAAAGGAATGTTTAGTTTACATATTTACAGATTGTTATTCATGTACTGTTATTGTGAAATGTTACCAAAAATGTATATTCATAAAATGTATTCATATTATGAAAACCTAATCAGTCTTTTAAACTTTAAAGTGACAACGTGTAGATTCGAAACTAGCTGTTGGCTGATTAGCAGTGCTTTCTGCTTTTAATTAATGGCATGGTCATAAAAAGACTTGGAAGCAAGCACACAGTCTGACACGTTTTAATTTAAAGCATAAAATTCAACCACTGTGATGGTGACAATTAATACAAGGCAACAAACATAACTCCAATACATTAAACAGCAGTGAGCACTAAGGCATTACTTAATTGTACAGTTAAACTAGTGAATGTAGTGAGTAAATATTGTCTTACTCAATACAAGGGTATGCTTCATAAAAAGACATAAATAGCCTTATTGAGTTTGTTATGCACTGACAGATGGAGATGCGCATCCAGGACCAGCAGTTGGCTCGGCAGCTCATGCGGCTGCGCGGTGACATCATAAACTTAAAGTGGAGCAGACGTGTCACCTGCACCGCCGAATGCTCAACGATGCCACCTTTGGGCTGGAGGAGCGGGACGAGCTGTCGGATCTTCTGTGCGATGGACCCGTCACCCCAGGGTTGGCCTCTCTTCACCTCTGCGCCTCATTGGGGTCACTAAGATGAACATCAACTCCAGACGCTTCTCGCTTTGCTAGCCTTCAGTGACCATATACTGCAAAATATTGTGCTATTTAAAACCCATGAGGGCTGTCACAGCAGCATATCCAGTGCCCTCTTGCTTTATGTACTTGTGCCATTGAATCCATCTGAATTATTACATGAACAGTGAAAAAAAAATTCTGACCCATTACCCAGACTTATGCCTTAGATACAACCCTATTGTGGTCATTAGATATAACCAGTGCTCTAAAGAGACCACTTGACATTTTCAGTCTCTCTGGATTTGATTTATTATTTAGTGGTTCTTCGTTCAGTTTTCTTCGGGTTAGTCCTTGATTTATCAGAGGTCGCCACTGCAGAATGAGCCGCCAAATACTCTGGCATATGTTTTACACAGCGGATGCCCTTCCAGCCACAACGCACCGTGTTGGGAAACACTCATAGACTCTCTCATTCACACACATACTCACATATCCACATACACAATGGTTAATTTATGTCATCCAATTCACCTATACAGTACCACATGTCTCTGAACTGTAAGGGAAACTGGAGCACCCAGAGGAAATGTTATGGGTTTGAGTACAATTTGAACATTTGTTTAATTGTTTAAACATCTGAGAACATTTATTCCAATTTTAGTTTTAAAAATACTGTAATTTAGAGAATTTTCCCTTTAAAATGGCAATTGGTGAGAAAAACAATGCTTTTCAATTAAAAATCCAGATTTTTGATTTATTTTGATAACTCAATATTGATTTTCTTAACTCTTCTGATGTCAAAACGTTGCCGTTGTGTTGCTTAAAAATAATTATATATAAAAATATGACACTTTTTTTTGTTGTTTTATGCTCTAAATGACAAAATGTTTATTGTCAATTTAGAAGAAATGTCAGAAATAACTAAAGAAATGGCTAAATAAAACGAATACATATTCAAACATATAACTATTAAATGTAAATCCAGAGAAAATATGTCAAAGGGTCTTACATTTTTTTTTTCAGTTGTTTTTGTGCCATTTGACACTAAATTTGTTCATAGTCTGCTTAATTATATAGTGCCTCCTAAGACACTTTGTGTTAGCTGCCATTCATGGTAAGATATCATTCATGGTAAAGGCAACCCATATTGCATTGCTATATACCTCAGTGAAGCAATCTATCAGGATTGTGAAAGATATGTTGATTATTCATAAATGAATGCAATATAAACTGATGATTGATCAATTCATAATATTTTTTGTGCTCTGTGTATTTTCATGCTTATTCAAACATCATGTACATCTGTCTGTCTGTCTATACTTTAAAAAGCGATTTACTTAAAACAGTGAGTAAACGTATTGCCTTAAAAGTGACAAGTTGACTGTAAAAAGTGAGTAAACTTGGACCCATTGTAACTTGGACTTTATTTTATCCCTTTAATAATTTCGCACAGTCCATTTACTTGATAATTTAAAGGTAATGGGTCTACAAAATTTTTTTTATTGCTTTGTTTACTCAAAGTAGTCAACTAATCACTTTATACAGTGTATAGACAGGAATATATACACTCACCAGACACTTTATTAGGTATAACTGCTGGTTAACGCAGATTTTTAATCAGTCAATCACATGGCAGCAACTCAATGCATTTAGGCATGTAGACATGGCCAAGACGATCTGCTGCAGTTCAAACGGAGCATCAGAATAGGGAAGTGACTTTGAACGTGGCATGGTTGTTGTTGGCAGACGGGCTGTTCTGAGTGTTTCAGAAACTGCTGATCTGCTTGGATTTTCACGCAC
This sequence comes from Danio aesculapii, assembly GCF_903798145.1. Taxonomy (NCBI): domain Eukaryota; kingdom Metazoa; phylum Chordata; class Actinopteri; order Cypriniformes; family Danionidae; genus Danio; species Danio aesculapii. The sequence continues at coordinate 20,442,472 of NC_079454.1, read as the reverse complement.
AGCCATCTCTCATTTACAGAGAATGGTCCGAAAAAAGAAAAATATCCAGTGAGTGGCTGTTCTTTGAGCACTAATGCCTTGTTGATGCCATAAGTCAGAGGAGAATGTCCAGACTGGTTCCAGCTGATAAAAAGCAACAGTAACTCTGAGCTCTGAACACACAACACGTCCAACCTTGAGGCTGATGGGCTATAGCAGCAGAAGACCACAGCAGGTGCCACTCCTGTCAGCTAAGAACAGGAAACTGAGGCTCCATTCCGCACTGGCTCACCAAAATTGGACAATAGAAAATCAGATAAACTTTGCCTGGTCTGATGAGTCTCGATTTCTGCTGCAAACATTCAGATTGTAGGGTAAGAATTTGACGGCAAAACATAAAAACATGGATCCATCCTGCCTTGTATCAGTGGTTCAAGCTGCTGGTGGTGGTGTAATGGTGTGGGGGATATTTCTTGGCACAATTTGGGCCCATTATTACCAATTGAGCATCATGTCAATGCCACAGCCTACCTTTTGTGAGTATTGTTGCTGACCATGTCCATCCCTTTATGACCACAGTGTACCCATCTTCTGATGACGAATCATATCAGACTGGTTTCTAAACCCTCTACTGCACAGCGTAACCATATGGCAACATGACACTTATGTTCATTTCCCTGCCACTATTTCTTTAAGACCAACATTATTATTATTATTTTTTGTTGGTAAGTGAAGACCTTAGAGTAACCAATGATGTGCTTTGGTTAAGTCACGTGACATGCTGTGTTTTTCTGTAGCGCGATTTCTGACAGACTGGCGTTTATTGTGAGTAGTTGCTAAATGTAAATGTCAATAAAAACAAATGATTAAATTATGTCAGATCCACAAAAAAATCTGAAACATCGCCTCCAGTAAGTTATGATGACATATTCGAAACTCAAGCTTTTTAAATCAAATTAGTTTTTTGTAAATCGATCAAATGTGAGTGTTGCCAAATGGCAACACCGTGCAATAGTGGAACATGCAATATTGCAATGGGTTAGCTAGCTAGCAAGGTCAGCTGTGAACTTTTAAGTTGTAACAATAACAGCATGAATGCTAGTAATAAAATGTTGATTAGTTGTATGTTAATGACATTTGCATTATGGATAAAATATAGTTTTAATGGCAAGCTACTTTTGAATAGATATAAATACAGTGAACAGTGTATAAGCGAGCACCACCATGTTCTATGGTAAGTGAAAGAAGAAAAGGACAGTACTAGCTCTTCCTGCAGATGAAAATGAGGGTGAGATGGGTTTTAGTGACCATGAGAATGATGCAGACTGGACATTTGATTGAGACAGTTCAGGTAAGTTAGCTCAGATGCAGATAAATAGGCGTAGTATAGTATATAGTATAATATATATAAACATTGTCAGCTAGTAGCTACATTATTCTGATGCATCTGGATATTTTAGACTTGTTATTTATTTGTTATAATATTTACTGGAGAAAATATTTATATTTACTGTATGTTGTATACATGATAAAACAATATTACGTTTGTTTTCAATAATATTCAGCAAAACGAATGTAATAAATGAAAGCTTTTGGAATATGAGTTGTGGTAAAGTATGTATAAGGTGTTATTTATAAGTTCTGTGTTAAAGTTCATTATGCTGCAACACCAATTAAATTATATCAAACAAAAAATATTAATTAAAAGGAAAGTTTTAAATTTGAAATTTCTGAGTTAGAGCACTATTGGATGTTGTTGCCTTATGACAACATATCATAAAGTACCTTAAAATTACATTTTATTTTAAATTTTTACAGCACTTCAAGTTAAGCTATTTTAAGAAAGAAAAACAGTCAAATATATATATATATATATATATTTTTTACTGATTTATTATAATGCGTGCGGTAGAGGGTTAAACATGACAATGAGTTCACTGTACTCAAATGGGCTCAAAAGTCACCTGATCTCAATCCAATAGAGCAGGTTTCAAAACCACAGTCAAAACAATTCCCTTTATTAAAAAAAAATTTTTTTTACTTCCAGAATCTGACTTCTGCACGCTATTAAAATAAATAAATAAATAAATAAATAAATAAATAAATACATTGTTTTCCCAGAGATGGGTTGCGGCTGGAAGGGCATCCGCTGTGTAAAACATGTGCTGGATAAGTTGATGGTTCATTCCGCTGTGGCGGTCCCAGATTAATAAAGGGACTATGTCGAAAAGAAAATGAATGAATGATAAATACATTGTTCCCATGCGGAATGCAATTTGTGTAGGACACAGACTTTCTTCCTATGTAGAGCACTCCAAATGGGTCACTTATGAGGTTTCCTGATGATTACCATGTAGGCCAAAGCAAAACCCATCGGTTTTGGAACAGAGCTATAGTTTTTTTTTTTTTGCATATATATTATTTCCAAAATATCCAAAGCATTTAATTTGACACGTCTTTGCACAAATTTGCACATTTCTATTTTACTTACTGAAGAATACGCCGGTAAGTTATAAATGACTAATATAATGTTTGGAATTTACAATGAAGGTATCATTTGCCATGTATAATAAAGTAAAATCCCAGTCCACCGATCATATGTAAAAGCATGCTCACAGACAGTTTCTGGTCATTTTTCATATATCAGCAGAGATGTATAAAGCTCTAGAGACCCAGACATAAGTAAAAGTACAAGTGCTCTATCAAAAAGTGACTTGAGTAGACGTTGAAGTGCTCTTTAAGCACCATACTTAAGTGGAAGTACTAAAGTATTCAACATTTTTGTACTTAAGTATTGCAAGTAGTTTATTTCAAAATTTACGACTCAAGTACTGAAAGTAAAAGTACACGTATTGTGTAATGTAGTTATTAAAGACGCAGTCAAAAGACATCATGTGTTTTGTTTATTTTAAATATCTTTTTTTTTTTTTGGGGGGGGGGGGGGGGGGGTGACTAAGCAGAACGAAAGAGAAAACATGCACCTCACAAAGTTACCTCACAAACAGGCCAGCGGGTCAAATGTTCAAAGTGAGAGAGAGAGGTGTAAAGATGGAGTTTTACAGCATTTCTCCATAGTAGTGAAATAGCAGCTCATGTGCTGTGCCACCTTAATTGTAGTAAGAGTGTTATTAACTCTCTCTCGCCTCGTTCGCCATAGTACTCTACTGTGACATCGCGCGTAAGTGAAAAATGATGTCAATGTACTTAATAACCGGATATTATGGAAGCCCGTTCCCGCCACTGAATCAAAAAAATAATTGAAAAAAAAAAAAAAAAAAAACACTTTAAAAAAAAAAACTTAAAAAAAAAATTAAGTCAGAATTCTGACTTATAAAGTCAGAATTGCGAGTTATAAAGTCAGAATTGCGAGTTATAAAGTCAGAATTCCGAGTTATAAAGTCAGAATTCTGAGTTATAAAGTCAGAATTCCGAGTTATAAAGTCAGAATTCTGAGTTATAAAGTCAGAATTCCGAGTTATAAAGTCAGAATTCTGAGTTATAAAGTCAGAATCCCGAGTTATTAAGTCAGAATTCTGAGTTATAAAGTCAGAATTCCGAGTTATAAAGTCAGAATTCTGAGTTATAAAGTCAGAATTATTAGTCGAATTCCGAGTTATAAAGTCAGAATTCCGAGTTACAAATGAGTTTCCTGTTATGCCGGCTGTCCATAAATGGAGTTTTAAAGACGCATGCCACATTAGCTCATAATCGCAACATAAAGCCTATATCTGACTTTTTAATGTTTATCACGCTTTCTAAAAGGAATATATAGTGAACTAGTCTGTCTATTTATTCATATGGATTTGTTTTTTTTTTTAATTATTACCATTTGGTCTAAATAGCAATTATAAAGCATTAAACAGAGCGCCTGAAACTAGCTATAGGTGTGTGGGTTCCTCCAAATGTCTAAAATTAGGATTTCATTACTATTTATCTATTATATGTGTAACAATTATATGATTTATCGCAGCTGTTATTTGTTTCATGTTGCAAGAGTGCCCTCGTATGGTGTATACTTGGGAGCTGCCAGACATATCGTACATAAACATTATAAAGGGCTAAATCTAAAAGGGTTATATTAGTTTATATTTCAGTTCAGTAAAGTGTCAACCAAATACTGTGTATTCCTGGCCTTTATTGGTAAACTGGGCTGCGAATCCATACCCACATCAGAAGCAGAGAACCTAAAGAAAGAGTCTTTAACACTTCATTTATGGCCAATCGCCATAACAGGAAACTCCTTTAAAACTCGCAATTCTGACTTAATAACTCGCAATTCTGACTTTATAACTCGGAATTCTGACTTAATAACATCAGAATTCTGACTTTATAACTCGGAATTCTGACTAAATAACTCAGAATTCTGACTTTATAACTCGGAATTTCTGACTTTATAACTCGGAATTCTGACTTTATAACTCAGAATTCTGATTTTATTTCTCGGAATTCTGACTTTATAACTCGGAATTCTGACTTTATAACTCAGAATTCTGATTTTATTTCTCGGAATTCTGACTTATAACTCGCAATTCTGACTTTATAACTCAGAATTCTGACTTTATAACTCGCAATTCTGACTTTATAACTCAGAATTCTGACTTAATTTTTTTTTTTTAAGTTTTTTTTTTTTAAAGTGTTTTTTTTTTTTTTTTTCAATTATTTTTTTTGATTCAGTGGCGGGAACGGGCTTCCATAGGTTATGATCTATTACTGAACCAATATCAATAATTTTGACACCACTAGGAATGAGTAACGATGCAGCACATAAAAAAATCTATCGGAGGGAAAGTATTAAACTCATCGAAAATATGTACTTAAGTAACAAAGTGGCAGCAGTGAGGAAAAATACAGTACTCAAGTAGAGTACAGATATCAGCCTTTAAGTACTTAGGTACAGTAGTGAAGTAGTTCTACACTAATGATAATCAGGCAGTAATGTTTTCAGTACATTGCTGCTGAGTTGGTATGTTGATATAAAGGAAGTAACAAAGGTCATAGCAAGAAAGGTCGTTATTTTACCGCTTTGTGTACATCAAGCTGATGCCAATCTCTAAGTATGTACCCCAATTCCTTTAAGTGGTTCCATTTTACCCAATTTAGAAAACGAGTTTTAGTAGATCCCCATCGTCCAATGACATGCTTTTGTAAACAAACAAAAAAACTTGAACATATGCAAAGACTTACGACACTAACTGAAATGACAAGACCTAGTTATCTTATTTTGTGATTCTTTCTGTGCTTGTTTGAATGCCTAAAATGCTGGTTGTCACTAACACAGTTCTTTTTAATGATTGCGAATACAGCATTGGATAACCCAGTAGCAAACGGTACACCTACTTGGAGAAAATGTCTTGGCGTTCTCTTTCACGTTTCTTCAAAACATGGAATGAAACCAGCTTTGAACAAAGGCTGGAAGGGTGTGTTTTAACTCAAGTTCACTTTCAGGAAGGTAGTGTTTCACAGCCCTTCACAATGACTGGCTTTAGTGAATTGCCAAGCCATCCTTGATCTATGATAAACTCTTAAAGCATTCCAGAAGTTGAAATTCAGACCCTGTAGACTTTGTGTCACAATTAGCAGGTTTGGTACTCAGAATGTGAATACTGATGTCTGTAAAATATCAGTTCAGTGTTATAAATAGCAGTAGTTCTACAATAAGGACGTTCTCGGGTTACCCACTACTGTAGTGAGCCAGGGTCCTATCCCAGTGCCTGAATCTGTGTACATGATATACTAATTCACAAGCTCTTAAGGGTGCTGACTGAGATGCACCCCTTGTCTCCTGATGACCTTTGGGTACAGGGAACTGGTAGTGAGCTCCATGTTGCCTTGCTCTGCATGCTCCGGCATCACTGGGTGGAAGCCAAGTTTGTTCTCCATTAAGACTCCTCCGTCACTCTTGGATGGCAGATGTCCTTCCTTGCTTAGGCAGATCTAACATATTTTTCAAGTTTCCGTATCAGTCTATTTCAGCACTATCAGCCTTAATCGTCCACTTAACTCCGTGGATTTCCCCCACCAGTGAAGACTGACAACATGTATCTGCAACAACACATCAGCGAGTTTCTTCGCGGGTTGTTTTGTTTTTTCTGAATGCTACCTTAATGTAGAAGTAGCTCAAAGTCGCTCATTTTGAGGCAGGAACCAGGGGATGTGCAACAACTTTATTCATAAGGTAACACAAAACAAAACTTTCCATCTGGACCTCCTGCACGGGACTCGACACTTGTAACACTTGCCTCAATGGGTTCATGAGGCTTACGGTCCCGCCCCACACGCGTCAGCGCTACCAAGACGACCAATCACAGTGCCTGCGCTACACGTCGTTGTGACATTTTTAAGAGGTGCGCGTCAGCTGCGCCGGAGCATACATGTGTGCTTAACGCAGAAGTATAAATCAGTCTTACTCTCAAGATTCAGCCCTAATGCAACACCGTCTAAAGTCAAGTGAAGGTGGGGATTGGTGAATGACAAACTGAGCTGTAAGTGAACAACAAAAAGAAGGCATGCCAAAAACAGAACTGCAAGACAAATGTTCCAGGCGTAGTCCTCTCATGTTCCACTGTTGTCCCTCATCCTTCCGGAGCTCCTTCATGTGGATCCCAGACAAATCAAGCTGATGTTAAACAACTAGCAACAGCGAAAACTGACTGTGATGTCACCTCGAGTCAGCTGTATCTGGACCAGAAAGCATGAGATGATGTATGTTTCCATACTCGCAGGGGGCAGTGTCTCATTGTTATTCCACAAAAAATGGGACCTATATAGTGCTGCACATGTGCAAACCATAAACAAAGCAGCGTTATGTACCATTTTTACAATATTTCTGTCTGACCACAGAAGGATTTGCTCGTGTATATATGTCAGATTATTTGTTAATTCATTTCAAGAGTTCATGCCGCAATAAGGCACACATGACAGTTGGAAGTATCGCACACCAGACACGCACATTCGCATGTTATTTAAAATGAAACTATTCAGATGGCACTATGTGGCGTGGCGGAAATATGAACAGTGTCCTGAGTCGTAGCTGGGCGCCACAGACAGCCCCTGACTTGCCGCTTTCACCAAAGCCGATTCTACATGCTAAAACAGGCCAACCTCCTCTGGTGTGATCCTGACAAGTGGCCAGATGAGGAACACACCAAACAAACTAGCCTGACAGATGCTCACCAATGGCTGGATGCTGCCCAATGGCTTACCATCAGCCGAGGGCTTAACTCTTGCATTTACAGGCCTCAGTTCCACTATTCTCCACTCATCAAAATACCACATTAACACTCACAGGCTGTGAGGTAGCCTAAACCCCTCAGCATCACAATGGCTGCAGCACCTTGGGTAAAGAATAGGTAAAGGATACTCGAGAATGGAGAAAGGAGATGTGAGAGGAGAGTGAAAGAAAAAAATGATGGTGCATATGCCTTTTGGTGGACAGTTTTAACTCCTCTTCTTAATGGCCAGTGTTAACGTGTCAGACTATGGTTGTCTGGCAGTGAGCAATCTTCCTGGTCCTCATCATGGAAAATGGCAGCAGGCCTTGTACTTTAGCAAATGCTAGTGAAGACTCCATCTAGTCAGAGTTGACAGCCGTCCTTCCATAACCCCGCAATTAAATCAGTCATTCATTCATTTTCTTTTCAGCTTAGTCTCTTAGTATCCAACATATGTTTTACGTAGTGGGTGCCCTTCCAGCTGCAACACATCACTGGGAAACACCCATACTCTACCATTAACACACATACACTACGGACAATTTAGCTTACCCAATTCACCTGTACCGCATGTCTTTAGACTGTGGGGAAAACCGGAACACCAGGAGGAAACCTACACAAACAAGGGGAGAACATGCAAACTCCACACAGAAATGCCAACTGACCCAGCCAAGGCTCAAACCAGTGACCTTCTTGCTGTGAGGTGACAGTGCTACCCATTGCGTCACCAAGATCAGTCATTATTTCATTATATTTTTAATTTGCCTTACTATGATATGGGAAGTATATAATGACATGAAGTTGGAGAGAAGGATGGGATCAGGAAAGGTTTGCTTGTCGTCACACCACATGCATTGCGCTATATATTGGTGTAACACTAGGCTGTCAGTTCTTTTCTTTAATAAAAGCACCATCTTGTAGTTTGGTCGGATTTTCAAATACCTTTTAACTTTAAAGCTTGCAACTATTTTGGTTTGGTTTATAGCATATTACTCAGACAAACAAATCAATACTAGTGAAATAATTAAGAAAAATACTCAAAAACTCATAGTAGATTACTCTAATGTACTCTCTTCTTTTAACCCTCCTGCTTATAAATGATGTTTTAATGTTTGAAAGACATTTTCTAAATAACACTGAAATTAGAACAAAAAACCCAGATATAAAACCATTTTTCACACCACATAAACTACAGGTACACCAGCAAACACACACAGACTCCCAAAACACCCTCACACTCACACAATAAGAATCTGCAGCTTTAACTTTTATTAGCAAACTGAACACACCTTTTATTCCCGGTTGCTTTGCGCACGTCCTGTCTTGTTGATATGATTATACACGTGACTAACGGGACATGCCAATATGCAGCTGTCAATCAATTCGGTGTGCAGGGGGACCACACTCCTATGTAAAGTTGCGGTCGGTCTGAAAACCGCTCCAATTGGTCCATCGCTTTTATGTTGTTAAATTGAAAAAAAAAGCACTGGGTGTGTTTATTTCACCCCAACACTATATCTACACATATGTCTGTCCAAACAGCTCGAAAAGTTGATTTTTCACCATAGGTGCCCTTTAATGGAATGTTTGATACCACTCGCTGTATGGGAGAAAAAAAACCCTCCGCATTTCTTAGTAACTTAGATGCACTCGGTAGGTGCAGAGAATAGTATCAGAAAGCTGTGTGTTTATAGACTATCCTGACACAAAATGCGCTGAAAATCCTACACAACGGTAATAGTTTGACTAAGGTGTTTATATTCAGAGAGCAGCATTTACAGCGGATCTTTCAGTCCATAATATTGTAGTGATATTAACGTACTGTAAACTTAGTAACTACTGTAAATCATTTTGAATAAGGTATGTCTTTAAAAACTGAAAGAGTACTGCTGACAATACTAACTAACCTTGACATCTGAATAAACATAAACAAAGAACATTGATCACACACTTACCAAATCTATAGAGACAGGAAAATCCACACCAACTGGAACCGCGTCTTTTTTAAAGAGGAGACAAGCGGAAAATCCGGATTTTTTACCATTTCCAGATGCGAAAAGCTCTCGGGTAAAAAAAATGTTCCTTATAAACATATTTTTGTCATGTGTTAGCAGACCACTGTAATCCACATGTGAGTCCAGCTGCGCTCTCATAGCGGGGAACTGAAAACAAAACCTTAGTTGCAGCACATTTATAAACGCTTCTTCTTTCACTTGTTTTGATTACGGTTGGCAACACAATGTGCCATCTGAACACTGTAACAGGTAAAAACGGTCTTCGAAGATATATCATGCATATTAATGAAGTTGCACCTCAAACACAATAGAGCGCGATTATTGGTTTGAACCAAGTCTTTCTCTTGAATTATGCTGAAGACGTCACATTGTACCTGCCGGTACAGACATGCAGTCTCTACGCTGGAATTTACACAATGATCTCATGGCCGTGACGTAGCTTCAAATTTATTTTCAAATCAGAAGAATGAATTTGCTCTAAATAACGCAAAAAACAACCAATTTTCACTCTTTAGTGAAATATATGTGTCCTATTAGGGTTTATAGCAACGTCTCAAAAATGTTATGGGTGTTTCGTGACCCATTAACACTGTCTTGTTAAAGTCTTTTTACACCATATGCAGGTCCTGTTAGCATTAGCTTTTAAGTTGGTGCCCACTGATGAGGGAAAACCTAGAGTTTGTGATGAATGAGGCGAAGTTTCTTCACACAAATAGATTTGAGGATTAAAATTAAATCTTGCTGCTTTATTTTTGAGGTTTTATGAAGGCGGGACTTTTTTTTTAACCGTCGGACAAACAGGATATACAGAATTCTAAAAGCACACAGAGGTTAAAAAACTTACAAGACACCTGTTGTTTTAGAGCTATTGTCTGCCTCCATCCACCAAACACTATTAGCTCTAATGAGAGAATGTATGACTGTCTTTAATGCAGCTGCAGAGCCATAATGACATCTAACATGACACATTCTCCCAAGCTCCTTGTTAGCTCAGGATCAGAGTACTGACCTTCGACATCTTTGTGTGTGTGTGTGTCACTAAAGCAGCTCATTTTGTACAGACGTGCTCCTTGGCTACTTTGAGGAATGAGGCTCTCACGGATGCCTGCGTCCCGGAATGACGAGAATGCGCTGTGTGCGCAGAATTATGTGACAATATGATAACAGTCATATTCATCTTCAAGAGGCTGAACGGCCCTTGCTGAAGCTAATTTTTTCGCTCAATTGCGCTTTTGGCGCAGTCGTTTTAAGGATCACCAATGGGGAAGAGAGGGAACAATAGTGTGATTTTGTGTACAGGGGTGCCAGTGAAGCAATGCGATAATGAGGACACGGCTGGTGGCGACCGACTTTCTAGCACAGACGAATTAAAAGGGCAGATTTACAAACACAGGTTTATCTCATCCAAGTTTAACCCGTAACCTCAGAAGAAGTCATTTCAGGCCAGTGGCCTCCCGTTTCAGAGGCAATGACCGCTAATGAGAGAAACGGAGTAGAAAAACTGTGACGTTGTGGGATACACTTAATCCTCCTTATCATTGCGTGATGGGTCCCCCGCTAAATACAGCAGGCTTATGCCTATGTTTGGGATTCGTCTGAAATGCTATTTTTGTCAAGGATTTCATTAGTTTGAAACGTGAGGCAACGGTGAGTGCGTGGCTTCACTTCTGATCAATTTAATGCTCAATGCAAAATAAATAGCAGACACGTAGGGAGGTGGGGTTCGGGTGGTTCGAAAGACCCCCTATACGCGCTCATTTGTCCCATTGGTGATAGTATGCCATCATAAATTGTGAAAATAAGTAATAGAAGACGGCTTTAAGACAAATTAAATTTTTAATTATTCAAATTTACAAATTCTGACTGAGGAAATGAGCTGACCAGCGTGTTAACCTACAGGCTATGGTTTTATATTTTTTTTATTTGGTTTTAATAAGTTTTAACAGAATCCTATTTTTAATGATGCTTGATAGTAAATTTGTATTTAAAAATAATAATTTAATTAAAAAAAACTTTATTCTTTTTATTTTATATCTTCATTTAAATTTTTTATTTAAAATTCTAATCTCATAACATTTCTAAAATTGTAGTAACTTGCAGTTTAAACGCACGTAAATAAATTGTGATAAAATAGTATTAAACATTTTGACAAAAATGTAGGAAATATTTTTGTTCCATCAAGAAGTGCGGTTCATCACCACCCGACAAATCCTTTAGTGTTTAAAATGTCACTACAATGCAGCATTTGAAGCTCATAATTTAATAGAAATTGAGGAGAATAACTGCAAAGAGCAAAAAAAAAACAAAAAACAAAAAAAACAAAAAAAAAACATCACTTTCAATAGGCTGGCTACGGGCCTGAAAACTATTAATTTCCTTCATCGTCAGACTCCGCTTGGAAAGGTAATATGAATATTATATGGCAGAAGGTTATTGGTAATCGATCTGCTGTACTTTGAGAGCCCTCTGCTGGCAACAATGCAATAATACCACCAGTCTTGGGTACTTCTTGAAACAAAATCAACAACATAAAATGTAAATGACTTGATTTAAGATTCCAGAGTAAGCTTTCCTTTAAAATGCTAACTATTATCTATAAAAGTCAGCATTATGTTTTAAATGTTTTTTTTTTAACTCTCAATGTTCCAGTAGCAGTTGACTTGAATTTTATGAATGACCAAGGACCAAACTAATCTAATAGTCTAATAGATTTCTAAACACAGACAGCTTGGCTAAAACAAGGCTAAATTTGGGCTGTCAGTGAAAATCGAATAGACATCTAAGAACAGCCTAAAACTAGACACGTCAGTTACATTTCATTCTTCTGTAATGTTGGCCTGAGGGTGAGTAAATTAACAGTGTAATTTTATTTCATACATATCACTTTAAGCCAGGGTTAAAGACCTGCAATAAGCTTTCATTGGTTAATTTAGCTTAATATGAAAATAATAATGAGCATAATTTATTAATCAGTTTCAGATGATCAACATTTACTAATGCATTATTAAAATCCACCTTCATGCTTGTTAACATTAGTTAAAGCACTGTGCGTTAACATGAACTAAAATGAATGACCTATGTCTATTAAAGATGAATACTGTAATAAATGTATAGCTCATTGTTTGTCCACGTTAATAAAATACAGTAACTAATACCTTATTGCAAAAGTGTTACAAATACTTTTATAAAGACAAAAGCTCATTAAATCATGATGTAGATGAATCCATGAATCCAAATAGTAGCTCCACTACAGAGTGCTTAGAGACTAAAAGAACTACACGTTAAGTGCTTCACTTTTTAATAAACTCATACTTCAGTCGCGTTTCTGATTAGATTACAGAATATACCTTACATCCAATGTTGGATGATACAATCAGTGATTCTGCAAGGCACAACGTTAGGTTACCAAAAACTCTGAGGAGGATACAATGAATGACGGGACACGGGTGCAATGCAGTGTACAGAATATTGCATTCTCAGCCAGAAAACTGACCTTGTCTAATATCCACATTGTTCAGGTTTTCAGTCAAAACCAAAAAAATATATATATAGTGCTACATTTCCTACCTGAACAAACCCACATGATAATAACTGGGTAATTAGAACCAATCCTGGCTGAAGCAAAATATATAAAGTAAAATACATATTAGACAAAAAAAAAAGAAAGAAAGTGTAACACATTGACCAGTTAATATACGGGTGTAAATGGGTCAAGTTTCGATTTAGCACTTCAGTGCAGGAGGAAATATACTGCACTTCACTTCCCTCAGGTTACAACATTTATAAGGCAATCCAGAACACAGTTTAGGAAGGCCACTCAGCAACGCTCCACACACTCCAGGGAGAAACTGACTCTTCACACTGATCTGAAGTTGGCTTAAAAATGACTATTAATCACTCACCCTTGTGTCAGGCCTTCGGTTATGTTCAGAGCACAAATAAATGGCTATTTAACAGTTTACTTTCTCTTTAGTGTCAGTATATTGCGCACGTTCACAAGCACTGTATATCACATCACAGGCGCATCATAGGCACACATACAAACGTGAGCATATGCGCCCTTTACAGACACTAAGAAGAAATGGTTTATTTTTGCTTTATGTGCTCACAATTGTATTCTCGTTTTATTCATAATGAACCAGACGGCAAATGGTCTGTTTTGATTATGTTTTTGGTATTTTTTTTTATTTGGGATCAATTGCTGTTCACGGAGAAAGAGGAAGCTCTCCAGTTTCATCAATAATATCTTAATTTGTTTTCTCAAGATGAATGAAGGTCTCTGGGGGGTGAGGAGTCTGGAAAGACATGAAGCTGAGGAATTATTACCATAAAGGTGCTTGTTTTGGAAGTGTGTGAGCTCCGCTACTGGATCACTTTTGCTCACAAAATGTTATTTCATTTTTAATTTTATGCAATTTTGTACGTGATCATCTTTTTGATATTGAAGTAACATGATATTAGGAATATCTGACTTTTTAGGGGATTTGAAGAAATGTTCACAAGATAACTTGTCTTGTTATTTCTTAAAAATAATCAATCATTCTACAATGAGTGGCATGATTTTGTTTTGGGGGTGCAAAAATAATTTAAGAGGCTAGGAAACACCTTTTTCCTTCTGAACACTTAAAAAAATAGGTAAACTATCTTTTAGGGGCTGAAAAATTATACACGCTTGCTAAATAATAATAATAATAATACACCAAAATAAAAAAAGTGATACTAACTATTCCATACATTTAGTTTCAACTGCTAGCATAAAAGGGCTTATGGTTCAGAACAATGACTGTTTACATATACAGTTGAAGTCAGAATTATTAGTCCCCCTGTGTATTTTTTCCTTGATTTCTGTTTAAGATTTCTTCAACACATTTCTAAACACAAGAGTTTCAATAACTTATTTCTAATACCCGATTTATTTTATCTTTGCCATGATGACAGTAAATAATATTTGACTAGATGTTTTTCAAGACACTTCAAGACAGCTTAAAGTGACATTTAAAGGCTTAACTAGGCTAATTAAGTTAACTAGGTAGGTTAGGGTAATTAGGCGAGTTATTGTATAATGATGGTTTGTTCTGTAGACTATCGAAAACATATATAGTTTAAAGGGGCTAATAATATTGACCTTAAAATTTTTTTTTTTTTTATTAAAAACTGCTTTTATTCTAGCTGAAGTAAAAGAAATAAGACTTTCTCCAGAAGAAAAAATATTATCAGACATACTGTGAAAATGTCCTTGCTCTGTTAAACATAATTTGGGAAATATTTAAAAAAGCTAATAATTCTGACTTAAACTGTAGCTTTGCAGCTTCTATTGGAAAGAAAAGAAAAGATGTTGTGCAAGTGTTTCCAACAACATTGTTCCTCTATGCTGTTATCTTTAGAGTCAGAGTTATGCATTCATAGATGCAACATTCAGCCGCTACAGACACATGGACAAGTCTGACATCTTGGAAATGTAAACGCGTCGGCGCCAATAGCCTAGTGGTTAAGTGCGCCAACATATAGCACTATGGTGCTCACGGCGACCTGAGTTTGATCCAGGTTCGAGGTCCTATGGCGATCCTTCCCCTCTCTCTGCTCCCAATGCTTTCCTGTCTGTCCTCCACTATCCTATCCAAATAAAAGGTAAAAAAATAAATAAATAAATACGGCCGCAATCCTGGAGTTATTAAAAAAAATACACAAAAAATAAAGGAAATGTGAATGTGTCATGTCGTCGTTCACAGTTTTAAAATATTATATATATATATATATATATATATATATATATATATATATATATATATATATATATATATATATATATATATATATATATATATATATATAAAACTGCCTCTGGTTGTTAAACTTAAGATAAAAAAAAAAACAGGGAGACCTTCAACAAGTATGCATGCAATTAACTTTTTAATATCAAGTTAGCCAACACCTTTGTCTTGCTGTATTGTGTTAGTTTAGCAATAATCATCTGTAGTCTACTGTAAACAGATATTCACATAAGCGTATATGACCCATCCAATATGGCAAATGGTTAATTATGTCTAGCACACCATAGGATTTTATCTAATAAGGCCTATATGGTTACATACACTCACCGGCCACTTTATAACAACTCTTCGTTAATCAGCCAATCACATGGCAGCAACTCAATGCATTTAGGCATGTAGACATGGTCAAGACGATCTGCTGCAGTTCAAACTGAGCATCAGAATGGGGAAGAAAGGTGATTTAAGTGACTTTGAACGTGGCATGGTTTTTAGTGTATTTCAGAAACTGCTAATCTACTGGGATTTTCACGCACAACCATCTCTAGGGTTTACAGAGAATGGTACGAAAAAGAGAAAATATCCAGTTAGTGGCAGATCCGTGGGCGCAAATGCCTTGTTGATGCCAGAGTGGCCAGACTGGTTCGAGCTGATAGAAGGAACAGTAACTCAAATAACCACACGTTACAACCGAGGTATGCAGAAGAGCATCCCTGAACGCACCACACATCAAACCTTGAGGCGGATGGGCTACAGCAGCAGGTGCCACTCCTGTCAGCTAAGAACAGGAAACTAAGGCGACAATTCTCACAGGCTCATCAAAATTGGACAATAGAAAATTGGAAGAATGTTGCCTGACGAGTCTCGATTTCTGGTGCAACATTCAGATGGTAGGTATGGTTCACTGTACTCAAATGACTACAACAGTGACCAGATCTCAATCCAATGGAGCACCTTTGGGATGTGGTGGAACAGGAGATTCGCATCATGGATGTGCAGCCGACTAATCTGCAGCAACTGCATATTGCTATCAAGTCAATATGGACCAAATCTGAGGAATATTTCCAGTACGTTGTGCAATCTATGCCACGAAGGATTAAGGCAAGGTTCTAGTAAGGTGTACCTAATAAAGTGGCTGGTGATTGTAGACTCTTTAAAGCAATATTAAAAATATATCTTTGTCATTTTTGTTGTAATCCTTATGTAAATGGGCTTTAAATGTTTATTTGATAGTTTAGCAACTAAACTAGCTATTTGTATTTCGATATATCATTAGCCCTACTTGCTATTAAATGGGACACTAGCAAACTGTTCTCAGATCAGTGTGAAAGAGCCACACCTACCCAACAACAAGGTTTTTTCTTCAGTGGTAGCAGATACTGCCAATAAACATCCCAGAGGAACATGACTGCTGTCCACAGCAATACACATCCTTCCATCACAGCTCTTTAAAACCGCTCAACAATATGGCACGACATACGAAAATAAAATTGACTGTCAGGAAGTGGTATCCATACAGCATCCAAAATCCAGCATTGTCAGATTCAAATTGACAGCAATACGGACTGTTGGCCGGTGTGTGGCGATTGGCTAAAGCTCACCGAGAGCCGTGGCATCAAGATGGCACGCCGTCCTGGTCCATGCTGCTTCCTAAGGCTTCAATGTCATTGCTTATGTCTGAAATCATGCGGTCCCATTCGTCGCCCTCAGACGTGGCCGTTCCCTCATCTGATCCGCCCGCAGCACCGTTTCCGTTCGTGGTGGAGTCTGACGCAGAGCTCGTCGTGCGCTTATAACGGCCGAAACTGTCTGTGATGATGCCGCGGCCGTCCTTCACGCCGATGGTCTCCAGAAAGTTCTCAAAGTGCTGGCTGTCCTTCTCAGGGATGAACGGCCGCAGTCCTGGAGTAAACAAAACAAGGAGATTAGCCAATAAGAATAATCGTGAGGTTTGATGAGAGACTGATGCACTTTTAGAAACGGCATTTACAGGACCAAACCTGCAGAAATTCCAATTTTGTGACGGTATCCAAATTTTTTGATGACCCGTTTACATCATTTTACAAAGTGACTCGTATCTGATGTCTGCATTTACACTACACACAGTAAAGACCCAGGAAAAAACTAAACAAACAAAAAAGATCCAAGATGGCGTCGATGACGATGGCAGCCTCCGTGTCGTACTCTGCAGTAGTGTTTGTGTTTTTGTTAGTTTGTCCTGTCTCGAGTCATATTCCTACAATTAGTTTCACCAGAGACGAATTGTTGGACATTCGGGCACATACACCACCGAATATTTTTCCATACCTGGATTTATCTGATGTTCTGTTGGACATCGTAGTCGGCGGAGCCGCGGTGCTACTCAAACGCTTTCAAGCGCGCAGACGAGGAAAGCGTGCAGGCGCGCTGGTGAAACTCAGACAGCGCGGATTTCGGACCGCGTTGCCTAGCATCCATCTAGCAAATCTCCGCTCTCTACCCAACAAAATAGACGAACTCATTCTGCTCTCTCAGACAAACAGGGATTTTCTGCATTCAGCTGCTCTGTGTTTCACGGAAACCTGGCTGAACAACACCATACCGGACAACGCGCTTCACCTACCGGGCTATCAGCTGTTCAGAGCGGATCGCGACGAAGAATCAACGCGGAAATCACGCGGTGGCGGGACGTGCTTTTACATCAATGAAAGGTGGTGTACAGATGTAACAGTTTTAAAGAAGATGTGCTGTCCAGATCTCGAAGCCCTGTTTATTAACTGTAAGCCTTTTTACTCCCCGCGCGAGTTCTGCTCGTTTATCCTCGTCAGTGTTTACATTCCTCCGCTCGCGCACGCGAGTCTGGCGATACAGAAACTAGCTGATCAGATCACGGTGTTAGAGCAACAACACCCGGACTCTGCTTTAATCATTCTCGGGGATTTTAACAAAGCAAAACTGTCATGTGAACTGCCAAAATATAGACAGCATGTTACATGTCCCACAAGAGAAAGCAATATTCTGGATCACTGCTATACCACAATAAAGGATGCATACCGCTCCGTCCAACGAGCAGCTTTGGGACACTCTGACCATTGTTTGATTCATCTCATTCCAACCTACAGGCAGAAACTGAAAACAGCCAAACCTGTATTAAGATCTGTGAAAAGACGGACTAACGAAACAGAGCGGGATCTACAAGCCTGTTTCGACCTCACTGACTGGAGTGTTATTGAAGCTGCTGCAAACGATCTGGATGAGCTCACAGAGACTGTAACATCTTATATCAGTTTCTGTGAAGACGTGTGCATTCCTACCAGGACTCAACTCACATACAACAATGACAAACCATGGTTCACTGTAAAACTCAGACAGCTACGTCAGGCCAAGGAGGTTGCTTACAGGAATGGGGATAGGGCCTTGTATAAGCAGGCCAAATACACACTGGAAAAGGAGATCAGAGTCGCAAAAAGGAACTATTCTGAGAAACTAAGGAGTCAGTTCTCTTCCAGCGACTCAGCATCCGTGTGGAAAAGTTTGAAAAACATCACAAACTACAAGACACCATCCCCCAGCACTGTAGACAATGAACAACTTGCAAACGACCTGAATGAGTTTTACTGCCGGTTTGAGAAAACCCCCCACACCCACTCTGAACTGCTCTTCACGCCACCATTAACACCACCACCACCCCCCGCCTCCCTCATACCTGCCCTACAGTTTAACGAAGACGAGGTGCGCCAGGTCTTCCAGAAACAGAAGAGGAAAAAAGCACCAGGCCCAGATTTTATAACACCAGCCTGTTTAAAATCCTGTATATTAGCCCAAGTTCGCATGGTTTAATTTTTTGTTTTCCTTTTGACAAGTTCATGCCAAAAAAAGTTCTCATTTCTATTAATCTAGGCGTTTTTTAAAACCAGTAGGCATTTTAATGTCATATCTGATCTGTGCCACATGGGAGAAAATAAATCAGAATTGGGTCACTTGATCTACCCAGTGTAAATGCAGCCTAATAGTTCATGGGGAAATTTCAGCAGTTCAATTGATCATGTAAAACATCAGGAATGTCTAGGACTATAATTAAATTTATGAATATCTATATCTTTATATCTATATATATCTATATATCTATATATATCTATATATCTATATCTATATCTATATCTATCTATCTATCTATCTATCTATCTATCTATCTATCTATCTATCTATCTATATATATATATATATATATATATATATATATATATATATATATATATATATATATATATATATATATGAGCTTTAAATATGTATATATTTAAATATGTAAATATTTTTCCCCACTTTAAAGGGTGATATACCTTTTGTTTGCATTTGGAATAGAAAAGAAAATGTTTTAGATAAAATCTGAGAAATCTCTCACCCTCCATAGACACCAATGTCCCGACTCATTCATGCAAAAAAAAAAAAACATCCCCAAAATGGACCATATGAGTTCAGTGGTTAAATCTGAATATCATGAAGCTATGAGAATACCTCTGTGTACACATAAACTTTATTCAACAGTTTATTCTTTACAGTGTCCGTATAGAGCATGTGTTCACAAGAGATCTCAGCTCTTTTTTTGCATGTGGTGCTCGGTAGCGTTGCTGACCTACACCATAAATTAGAGCCCTGCACGGGCCTTAAATCTAAACCCTAGCCCGAGATGCACAGGCTGCAGCCCTGCCCTAGTTCAACAGCTTATCGAAATTTTTGTCCGAGTCTGACTCCGAAGCCTGTCCTTTTTTCCCACCAAACAGCTTATACTGTTACAGCCATTGAAATAGACCAGATTTGTATTTAACAGAAAGGTTTTTTTTTTTTTCAGAATAATTTAGAGAAATGTTTTTTATTTTATTTTTTTTTTTATGTAAGTTTTAGTTTAAGTTTAACACAGTGAGTTAACTCAATTAAGCAGCACTGTGCATAATCAGTTGGCTCATGATTTAAAGTTGTCAATATTTGAAAAGGTTTTCTTTCCTTTAGTGTTTTTTTTCCAGTTTTAAGTTTCATGTTCTCCATTGCACGTGGCTGGAAATCTGTATACCGAGGCATTACTGGCGCTTCCAGACCGCACGCATTAGGTCTCATTAAACTTTAAAAAAAAAGTTTTTTCTAAAGCAGACCCGAAGCCCGATATGCTGCTAGCTGTGACGTGAAAATTGACCTGAACCCCGGCCCTAGGGGCATAAAAAAAAAAACAAAAAAACATTGAATGTGAATGTGCCTGTGTTTTTTCAAACGGAGGAAGTTTGTGCATATCCGGGGTGTATATATGTATATATGTATATATGTGTATATATATATATATATATATATATATATATATATATATATATATATATATATATATATATATATATATATATGTGTGTGTGTAAGGACAGAGCTCATGAACGTGGACCCTATACTGACACTGAGAAGAAGAAACTGTTGAATAATGTTGTTATGTTTGTTTTATATGCACACAAAAGTATTCTTGTAGCTTCGTGATATTCAGATTGAAACCACTGAAGACATATTGTGGTGTGTTTTAAGAATGTTTTTTTGGTACCTTTCTGGTCTTTGAAAGAATTGAGATTATTGTTGTCTATGGAGGATGAGGGAGCTCTCACATTTCATCCAAAATATCTTAATTTGTGTTCTGAAGATGAACGAAGGTATCAGGGGTTTAGAACAATACAAGGTGAGCTATTATTGAGAGAATTTTCATTTTTTGGTGAATTATAGCTTTAAATAATTTTCAACTTTAGCTATCAATTTTGAATTATTTTATTTCAGTTCTCTGCAAAACATACTATTTTTATCCAGTGTTTATATTTGATGTTAATACATTTGAGAGTAAGAATTCTGTTTTCAAAAATTCAGCTAGCAAAGAGTACTCAAAAAAAATAATTATGTTAAGATCAGCTCAACATGCATCTAACCGAGAAGGAGGAACTTCCTGCTGTCTCCATAAAGCTGCCGCAGGTTGATACAGAACTCATGGATGGAGGCGCCGTTTCTGTATTCATGTAACAGTGTGGCAAACTGCTGGATCTCCTTAGATGACAGCTTTGTCCTCAACTGTTGCAGAGCAAACAACAATGTAAAACCACAATGAAATATGCAGAAACTAATTATAGTCTCAGGTTTAATTTACACTAGCACATTTCCGATAGATTCAGCCAGACATTTATACACCTTGATGTTGTTTATATCAAAATTAATTGATTTCCTCAAAATTCTACACACAATACCCCCATAATGACAATGTGAAAACATGATTTTTTTGAAATGGTTGCAAGTTTATTGAAAATAAAAAAGCTGAAAAATCACATGTACATAAGTTTTCACAGCCTTTGCTTAATACTTTGTTGATTCACCTTTAGCAGCAATTACAGCTTCAAGTCTTTTTGAATATGATGCCACAAGCTTGGCACACCTGTCTTTGGGAATTTTTGCCCATTCCTCTCAGCAGTAACTCTCAAGCTCTCTCAGGTTGGATAGGAAGCGACGGTGTACAGCCATTTTCAGATTTCTCCAGAGATGTTCAATAGGATTTAGATCTGGGCTCTGGCTGGGCCACTCAAGGACATTCACCTAGTTTTTGTGAAGCCACTCCATTGATATTTTGGCGATGTGCTTTGGGTCATTGTCCTGCAGGAAAATGAACCGTCGCCCCAGTCTGAGGCCAAGAGTACTCTTAAGAAGGTTTTCATTCAGGATGTCTCTGTAGATTGTTGCATTCATCTTTCCCTCTATCCTGACTAGTCTTCCAGTTCCTGCTGCTGAAAAACATCCCCACAGCATGATGCTGCCACCACCATGCTTCACTTAAGGGATGGAATTAGCCTGGTGATGAGCGGTGCCTGGTTTTCTCCAAACGTAACGCCTGGCATTCACTCCAAAGAGTTCTATTTTAGTCTGATCAGACCAGAGAATTTTCTTTCTTATGGTCTGAGAGTCCTTTAGATGCCTTTTAGCAAATTCCAGGCAGAGAGTATCTTCCATCTGGCCAATTTACCATACAGGCCTGATTGGTGGATTGCTGCACAGATGGTTGTCCTTCTGTAAGGTTCTCCTCTCTTCACAGAAGTACACTGGAGTTCTGGACTCAGAGTGGCTCAGAGTTATTGATCACCTCCCTGACTAGGCATTGGCCGGTATAAGAATCTGACGGTATGATAACCTTGGATAAAAATATCACTGTTTCACCGTATTGTAATTACTGCTCTAAAATGTATTTTCTTTAAATGTCTGGGTTAAATACAAACTTCTTTCCCCATTTGAACACAATTTATTTTATTTTGAGAAACATTTAAAATATTTTGACATATTTTGAGATGAGAAACATCTCAGGCTAAATAATTAATATGAATCATTTATATCTACTGTCTTAATTTGCTTCAAAAACACAGATTTCTTAAATAAATAAAATAAACTTAAAAAAAAAATAAAAAAATAAAAATAGTACACATACCTTAGGAACGGTATAGCAGAAAACGGTTTTAAAACCTTGACTTTTCCAAACCGTGGTACACCTTAAAAATGGTAATCGTCTCATGCCTATCCCTGACTAAGGCCTTTCCCCCCAATCACTTAGCTTAGATGGCCAGCCAGCTCTAGGAAGAGTCCTGGTGGTTCCAAACATTTTCCATTTATGGATGATGGAGGCCACTGTGCTCATTGGAAGTTTCAGAGCCTTCCCCAGCCTTGTGCCAAGAGACAATTCTGCCTCGGTGGTCTACAGACAATTCCTTTGTCTTCATGCTTGGTTTGTGCTTTGGCATGCACTGTCAACTGTTAAATCTTTTCAAATCATGTCCAATCAACTGAATTTACCACAGGTGAACTCCAATTAAACTGCTGAAACATCTCAAGAATGATCAGTGGAAACAGAATGTACCTGAGCTCAATTTAGAGCTTCACGGCAAAGGCTGTGAAAACTTATGTACATGTCATTTTTCAGATTTTTTTTTTTATATAAATTTGCCACAATTTTAAAAAAATATTTTTTTCACATTGTCATTATGGGGTATTGTGTGTAGAATTTTGAGGAAATAAATTAATTGATCCATTTTGGAATAAGGCTGTAACAAATAAAATGTGGAAAAAGTGAAGCGCTATGAATACTTTCCGGACACACTGCATTTTACTTACATAAATATTTAAGTTACTTATAGATTTTTTGATTTTCTTATCTTGTTCTGTTCTGAGTACTGGTGTTTAAATGAATTGCTGCAAACATGACTTTCAACTCAATTCTGTAGTGTTTCATATTGAACGCTGTTATAATTTGTCCTTGATTTAATAATTGTATAGATGCTACCACATAACACGTTTGTACAATTATTATCTGTCTTTAATGTTTTCATGTGGTGTACTGCGGACGAAGATCTTTACTCAAATGTAGTGAAAATGGCAGTATAGGTTGTCATTTTAAAATGCTGCTATAAATCTAAAAGGCACTAGTGTAAATGTGACCTCAAAATAAAAAGAAACAGCCTTGCAGATGTATTTTTATATAGCACATGAACAGGAACACTCACTGTGGTCATGTAGTCTTGCAGCAGTTCAGCAGCTGTTGTGCTCAGTTCACTCTCACTGGCTGTTTTGGTTTGTGGTGAGGCCGGGGCCGAGGTGGGGGAGGGGCTAGAGGAATGTCCCGCCTCTAGAGAACTCTGGAACGAGCTGCGATTGGATAAGACTCAATGACTGCTTAATTCAACAGATAAAGTGCCAGATTACTGGACAGTTGAAGTGATACTCACAATGTGCTTGCCTCAGCCTCAAACACATCTTTGACATCAACTTTACTTGAGGAGTCTTCTTTAATGAGGAAAAAAAACATAGGAAAGTATTTAGAGACATTATTCTACAAGGTCAGTGCAATATTTAACAGACTAAGCTTGAGGATAGCATAAATACGGTTTCCAATAAACCACCCCAGAAGAAATAATGTTGTGAAACTGACTGTGGCCTGTGGTTTTGGGCAAGTGCAAATTTACTGGGAAATCCCAAAATGATGAATCTGCTCCTGCTCACTTACCACTGTAGATTGAGAGATGCCTGGTGGGTGTTGTGGCTCCATCAAAGATGGCCCTGTCTAGGAAGTCGATGGTGGACTCGGTGTAGACGATCTGGAAGACTTGACTGAGTAGAAGACAGAGCTCCTCTGCTGCAGCCTGCGAAAGAAAAGCTCACGATAATCAGAGGTAGAGTTTAGATTCTCTGCCCGAGCCCAGATATTTCCTGCCACTATCTTCGGGCCGGGTTTTTTTTTAATTAGCCTAACTGCATGGAGAGCTATACACAAATCTGTAATGAAAGCACTGTTTGTGCGCATTTAAGGCACAAATATTTGTGTTTAAAATAAAAGACGCCAGGACAGACATGTTTACATATTATTAAGTGTATTTGTCTGTTTAAAAACACACCTAAATACCGAAGCATCCACTTTCGCTCATCTTCAAATCGCGTGTACAGAAGCTGATCTGAGAACAGTGTCTTTATACGGAGCGCCTCTGTCAGTCACCTGTGTGCAGTGTGTATGGAGAGCAGAAGCAGTGTGCAGGCGTTTGCCTTTTACGCAGCTGCAGCACAAAGCTCAGTGTTTCCTCTAGGATTTTTTCCAGCTGTGGCGGCAGACTCTGTTGGGCATTTTACACAGATCTACCAACTACATGTGGCGTTATTTCCTTGACAAATGTCGTGAGCGCACTATTAAGTCGAGATCGCATTCATGTAATAGCCTACAAGCATGTCGATCTCTGTGCTTGAGCGCCAATTTCCTCTGCTCCTGCACAAAACGTCTTGCGCGCCCTCAAACATACGCTGCTCAAGTGCAGATGTTCTTGCGCGTCCTCAAATAAACACTGCTGAAGTGTGATTTAGCGCGTTTATGTAACGAGCATGTCTCCAACATTTATTAGATTTGCTAGGAATATTTATGAATGGCTCTAACAGATCTACAGAGAGCATTAACGCATCCTGAAGTAAAGTGAAACCGGCTATCAAACTCCAGCAAGATAAAGTCATTGTATGCAGAACCACAGACCTTTTTCTATAAATAAAATATAATTATGGATACTGTGTTCATCATAACTGAAAAACTTTCTGCGCATGCGGTGTGAAACAGGCATTACATTAATTTACTGATTCAGACGTTGCAAAGTAAATCAGACCATTTTTTAAATAATTTCAACGTGGTTTTAAGCCAAAATGAAGCAAAAGCATAATTCTATTGAACAGCTTTTGCAATTAGGCTATGTTCACTCTTCAGGCAAATGTGGCCCGAATCTGATTTCCCCCCTCATGCGATGACAGTGTGCATAGCCCAAACCGCATGGAATCTGATCTTTTCAGGTCAGATCTGTGCCACTTTCATATGTAGTCTTAAATCAGACACAGATCTGATGTTTTGCAATGCAGACGCAGTGTGAATGGTTATGTCGGATTTCATGTGATTTTTAGATAATCTTCGAGCGACATGCGTCATCATTCTGTGCTGCAAACATCATCTGCTCCTCAGCAGCATAGAAGAATGGCAATTACTTTACCACAGAAAGTTGGTTGTTCATGTTGAAAAAGATTTTGAAGGCAAAACTGGTGCTTGTTAACTAATCTGGTTAACGATTGAGGCACTCAGCGGAGCTAAAGAGCGTCATAGGTGTTGCAGATAGGGGATCCGTGTGCAAAGGAGGAGGAAGGCAGGAAGGCAGGTGCTCGAGCACCTAAACCCCCCTTCTGCATGTGTTTGTTGTTTATAACGAATTAAAATGAAATAACTCTGCAAAAGGAGATAATCCAACTCCGCCTTCACAGTTCAGTCTGCGGTTGCTCATTAACCCTTGATGAGTTCACTACACCGGTGGTCAGAGCACCATGCGCCGCGCTTGTCATAAATCACAAATAATCAGTGTTTTCAATCACAAGAGACTTATTTTAGGTCTCAAATGCCGAAATACACATTAGCAGTAGCAGAACAACCCTTTACAGTTCATGAAATACACCACGGTTGTCTGTGAATAGAGTAATAATCATAAGCATGATCTGATAACATGCTTACTTCATACAGTATACACATTGTGTGCATAATTAGACATGTTGTGCTGTCCGTATCTGTACTTTTGTGCAGGCGGGGGCACTTTAGGAACAGGATCTGTTCACACTGCAAATCTGATATTGGCCACATTTATAAGAGCATTGTGAACAGCCATGCAAAAAAAAAAAAAAAAAAAAAAAAAAAAAAAAAAAAAAAATTCAGATCTGAGAAAAAAATCTGATTTGAGCACTAAGCCTGGCAATGTGAACGTAGCTTTAGACTATTTCACACTTAAGATGGAGTCTTTGATGCTACTTTCACTTTCATAGAAAGATATGGGAAAATGCTTTAAGGGGGTGGTAGCGGGATAGAATGGTAAAAAAAACAACCAAACAAGAGAATTCCGGCAAAAACGAGAAGCTTGGCAGGTATGCAGAAAGGATGAAAGTCAGCCTTCAATGTCTTCTTTTGTCACTTCTTCAAGCGTACCCCCGAGAGCGAGGTATGATAAATCTAAACTAATTTCTGTAACTCAAACAACTCAGAATTGTAGTTGAGAATGTCTGTTATAACAGCCCATGTATTAAAACAAATAGTCAGGTTTAAATCGGGCTCTGGCTCAAAATTACACAATGTGCTGGACCGGGTCAGGCTCAGCCACAAGGTGCATGGGCTCTGGTTTAATTTTTTGGGCTCGATCTAAGACCACATGAGAGGTTAATAAACTGCAAATAACCTTGAATGAAAATGGCCTTAAAGGTACTGTTTATCTCAAGATATTTCAGCTTTGTCCATTTTCCAGCAGAGTTTTTACTAATTACTCCTAATTAGACTAACACACTAGTTTTCTTCTTGTGTTTTAAAGTTTTACTTCTACAATGATTTTAAATCAATCAATGTTAATGCATATCTGTGAAAAAAAGATAAAAATGCTGTATTATGCATGCCAGGTCCGTATTCGGCACTGTCACATTGTTAGTAAATGTTAGTACATGTAGGGAAGTGACAACGTGTCAGCTGCAACTTGGTGCTAGTGTGTATTTGGAATGTGATGTGTGTATGTGATGCATCTCGGCTATTGGATGTAATTGATTGTAACTGATGATGTAAATCCACATTTTGCTGAAGCATTAGCAAACTCTTGACCAGCACCAACACTACAATGTACTACAATTTAGTGTATGTTTGATCACGCTTGCCATTAAAATTAACAAGTACTGCATATACTTAAATATAATGTACTTTGCATACACATGATGTGGATGTTTTCAAAGATTCCCTTTTTCAGGCACCAAAGCACATATGTTATGTAAAAGAACAGGCAATAAATCATAGAAGGATTCCCGTTTGTGGTTGAAAATGTTGTTGTGTAAACAGGTCAGTTTGATTAAAGTTTACATTAAGCTCTGCAGGGAGTGTCCCTCAGGGGCTAGTGTTGAGAACATCTAGTTACCCGGACATTAAAAAAGTGTTTACAAGACATTTTCAACTAAAAACCTGTAACATTGTGTTTTTTTGTCCATTCATATGAGCAATTGCCTTGGGGACATCAAAACAAGTTTTAAAGTGAAGTTTTTATTTTTTTTAATGGTACCGTTGATTTCTTTGTGCAAAATATCAAAAATTAAGTTGAGTTTATAAAGGCAGTTTAATCTAAATGTTTAAGGGTCACGAAACACCAAAACACATTTTTTGGGACGTTGACAGTCATAAACGTGTCCCACGTTGCTAAAAACACTATTAGGACACATATATTTCACCAAAAAAGTGAAAATTGGTTGTTTTTGCGTTATTTAGAGCAAATTCGTGCTTCCGGTTTGTAAAGAAATTTAGAAGCTACGTCACGACCATGAGATCATTGTGTAAATCCCAGAGTGGAGACTGGCTGTCTGTACCGGTGGATACAACGTGACGTCTTTGAGCTTTCAGCATTAATGCAAAAGATAAACTTGGTTCAAAATAATCAGCGCGCTCTATTGTGAATGAGGCACAACTTAATTTGCATGATAGCTTCGAAGACTGTTTTTACCTGTTCAGACGACAGAGAGACACCACGTTGTGTTGCCAACCGTCATTAAAACAAGTGGAAGAAGAATTGTTTAGAGACATGAGTTGTTAGTGTTGTATATATGTGCTGCAACAAAGGTTTTCTTTTCAGTTCCCCTGCTATGAGAGCGTAGCTGGACTCACATGTGGATTACAGTGGTCTGCTAACACATGACAAAAGTAAGTTTGTAATGAACATTTTTTACCCAAGAGCTTTTCGAATCTGGAAATTATAAAATCCGGTTTTGCAGCTCATCTCCTTTAAAAAAAAGACGCGGTTCTAGTTCATGTTGATTGTCACTTTGGTAAGTGTGCGATCAATGTACTTTGTTAATATTTATTCAGAGGCAAAGTTATTTAGTATCGTCAGCAGTACTCTTTCAGTTTGTAAAGATATACCTTAGTCAAAATGATTTATTTACTCAGTTTACAGTATTATCAATGCAATACTATGGACTGAAAGATCTGCTGTAAATGCTGCTCTCCGAATGTAAACACCTTATTCAAACTGCTAGTTGTGTAGGATTTAAATTTTAGGTTATGTTTACATGTTTAGTAATGATTTAACTAAAAGTGAAAAAGGTTTTCCTTATTTAATTTTTTATAATTTTACCATGCATACAACAGCACTGTCATCATCTTAATTTACTCACAAAGTGTTTCCCAACCCTGTTCCTGGAGGCACACCAACAGTACATATTTTGGATATCTCCCTTTTCTGACCCATTAACTTCAGGTGTTGGAGTATCTTCTGATGTTATGATAAGTTGATTCAGGTGTGTTTGATTAGGGAGAGGTTGAAAATGTGTACTGTTGGTGTGCCTTCAGGAACAGGGTTGGGAAACACTGCCTTAGAAAATGACTAAAAATGCTGTATAGACAAGCCAGGTTTGTGGTGAGCAAAGTGACTTTGTAAAAAACACTACATGCCCCCTCAGATCCTGTTGTCCAACATTATTGTACTTGCGTATACCTTCAGACTTAACCCACGTCACCTTATTTACAAACTCACACTTTTATTGTACATGTAAAATGATAATAGTATTGGATTAAAAAAAACATGCACTTTGAGAGAAATACGAGTCTCTCTTTACATCCAACCTTTCTGAAAAACCTATATTTTTTTTGGACAGCTGAACCAGCCTGTTGTGACGGGTTAACCATTTAGAGTGCCTGAAATGTAACGACCCCTATCATATTCAGGTTTTAGCTCCCTCCATTTTATGAGCACCAATAAACAGTATTGTATCTATAGTAACTATGGACTCAGCATTGGAAGCCCATGTCATTTTTATGATGAAATTACTTCCCTTACTGTTCTTTGAGGCAGACCAAAGATTTTACTAGATGTGAATTATGCAAATATGTAACATTTTAACATGGCTACATCATGGAAATAACGGCAAGACTACAAACAAGGCATTTCAGTGTAAAACTCTAAAAAGGCCATAATATGCACCCTTTAAATGACAAAAGCTAACCTTGTTGTCAACAGCCAGCACAAGCAGACAGCAGACCTCCACCAGCACAGCCCCACTCTCCGACAAAGAGCTCAGAGTGGGAGATTTCGACATCTCTGTACTATGACATGGGGAACCTCCGGGCTCCTGAGCTGCAAACAAAAATCATACAACCTTTATACATTTTTCAATCATTATGCTTTGAATCTTGAACCCACTGTGTTTAGTTTGATGCTCATTGGTTGACCACATGACTGTATACCTGTTTTTAGCACCACTAGATGAAGCGAGTCGTCTCTGATGTAGGACACAGCTGCAATGTCGTGGATGGGTACGCGCAGAATGATGTCCTCTCCGTCACGCCACACAAGCTTCACATTGTACGCCGACAAACTGACAACAGCATCCTGCTCTGATGTCAGCTGCCCCGCTAACTGATGAGACTTCTGCACAAGAAATGAGAGAACCAATGTGGAAACATGTCCTCATGTTGCAATGGTTCAAGTGAGCCAATTTTTTCTCCCATGTGGCACAGATCAGATATGGCCCATGTACGAGTAAGCAAAAAATAAAAAATAAAATAAAATAAAAAATCTCATAGATTCCGATTTACTTAAATCAGATTCAGGCCTTGTTCACATGTGGAAATTTATCCGATATGAATCAGATCTGTGTCCTCGTGTTTGCAGTGTAAGCAGGTAGATCGGATTTTCACCTGTCAATGCGAGTCATGCGTCATTAAAAACCATAGCATATGACGTCAACTCTGACGATTTCATTTCGGGACAGACTTCAGCAGAGTCGCAAACCTTAAATCTTATATACTAGAACAAAAAAGCTTTAATATTGTCATATAGCACAAGTATTTTAGCATGTTTAACGAGAGAGAGAGAGAGAGAGAGAGAGAGAGAGAGAGAGAGAGAGAGAGAGAGAGAGAGAGAGAGAGAGAGAGAGAGAGAGAGCGCGAGAGAGAGAGAGAGAGAGAGAGAGAGAGCGCGAGACTGTGAGTGAGTTAGAGTAAAACGCCCGTCATGTAAACAATATTAGGCTAAACTAAAACGGTTGCAAACATCACGTGCTTAAATCACGCCATGGAAATGACGTTAAGATGCCTAGTGGTTTAAAAAAAGCCTAGATTAAAAGAAAATGGGCAAATGAGAACTTTTCTGTCATAACCATAGGAAAACAAATAAAAATAAAAATAAAACCTCGCTAACAGATTAAACACAAGAATAGAGAAAAGAGCGCTTTTTTGCTATCAGCTGTCAGTCAGTGCCCGCTCTTTTTTCTTGCTCATTGCGCCTTTTGCCTTGTAATTACAAACAATCAGATCCGAGTCACTTTTAAAAGATGATGCAAGCGGGTCATCAAAAAAAAAATTGGATAGTCACAAAATCGGAATTGACCCTTAAGATCTGCAGTGTAAATGCAGCTATATGAGTATTGAGCTTACCCTGGCATTGTCAATGAGCTGAAGAACTTCAGTGCGGCTGGAGGGATTCAGGTATCCAGGAACTGAGGTCAGCTGTCCCAGATACTACAACAATAATAACAATGTTATTAATTATAGAGCCTTTCTAGAATACAATAGAGCATGGTTAACAAGAAAACAATATTAAGAACAAAAATATTAATTCCTAAATAATCACAAGAAATTACGGGGCACATTAAGAGACTGCATCAACATCCAGAGGAGAATTACTAAATAACTAGCTATGGGAGGGATCACAAAAGTTGATATAGATTTGGGTATCGGCAACATAACAGTGGAATCTAGAGGTGTAACGGATCACAACCCATGGTTCGGAACGCACATGACCTGTGGATTAATAACTGTAGGTTAATCCAATATTTATAAAAATTGCAGAGAGATCGGCTCCCGCATTATTCAAACCACATGCATGAAGGCATTTTGGCCTCCCTTTAAAATATAATGAGGACGGAAATGTTGATGTGGGACCTACCTAAATGCTTTCTTAGGTTATTTATTAAAGATGTTTTCTGTCACTGTTTAGCCTGCATTAATGTATTTGGTGTAAAGCTGCACAATTAAACATTAAAAGGTTGCAATCTCAATTAAAACCCACGCAACATGAATGAATAATGATTTGCATATGTTTATTAATCCTTCAAAACGCTGCACTCAAATCTGCGTTTGATCGAGAGATTCAGTTTTTACACTTTTTCAGTTAGTTACAAACAATTAAATAACACAGAAGTACTGGGAGAACAGTTTATAGTTATATATCTAAATATTTTTATATATATTTATAGATATAAACACTGATGTTTCTGGTAAGGATTAAAATCGCTGTGTAAGGGAACTTGACGCTGGTGAATGTTGTAGCAACTACAATGTGTAACCAATGGGTGGCGACAAACAACCATCAAAATTATGTCACTGAATATGTTTTCAAAAATGATGCACCTATAATGAAACAAAGTTTTGTGTGTCAATTGTTCAATCATTAATTAAAAAATAAATATGATTTGTTTTACAAGATGTTAGATTTTTATATTTAGCATTAACAGTAGCAAAGATCGTTTTTCATATTGAATATTTTCTCTTTTTTCAGCTGGTTCTTTCTTGATTTTTATTTTTATTCAAATTACAGGTTCTAAGTTATGTTTCTTAAAACCAATGGTTTTTGCAGTGATATTTTTGTATAAATGGAAAGCAAATGACATTTCTCTCCTCCCTTTTTTTGCTGATCCGAAAAAAGGTCTGATCCATGACTCAAAAACTGTAGTGTGATCCGAACTGTAAGATTTGTGATCCATTACACCACTAGTGGAATCCCTGGTGCCTCAATATTTGTTTAAACAAAAACAAACTAGAAATAAAAAAGGACTGAGAACTGAACCCTGGTGGATGCCACATGGAAAAAAAAAAAGAAAAAAAAGAAAAGAAATAAGCTGCAGGATGTTATTTTGTGAGAACCTGTAATGTCAATTACTGAAAAGCAGGTGAGAATTAAACTGTGGTAGATGCTGCCAAATGCAGATGCAATAGTAAAGGTAATCAAGGGTTGAGTCTTTATAACCAAGATGGATTGGACACATCACCTTTGATTTTAGCAACTAAAGAAACAGAAATGTTTTCCAGTGTGTGTAAGCAATATAAATGCAATAAAACAATGAAATATCAGCACACAATACAAAAGCAGAAGCTGAGTAATACCTTAACTTCCTTCTCGATGTAGTCATTGAGCAGAATATCTGGGTCGATACGGTGGTCTGGGAGAGAGAGGGAGAAGGTGTGGAGGGCCCTGCGTTCAGTGGACTTCTCCAGAGCCTTCTTATCTCTACCCTTCTCCCCTTTCAAAAACACCCGCTTGAACGGAGACACAATACCTGGCTGCAGAAAGAAACAGAAAGAGGAAATCACATCACGACTTTAGGAAGTCAAAAACGCAGGAGATTTTTTTCAGCGTGACCATAAATTTATGAGCTTGGTCAGTGGCTAGCTGTGTGAAAATGATTCTTGCTGATGTCTTGTATACACTGCACATTGATATACTGGATTTCCACTGATGACATCTTTGAATTGTGTGATCTGGACTGATACGGCAACAGTTACTACAACAATCTCAAGGCTAAGCCTCTATGGACGTGTCAGTTATGTTGACACAGAAAAATGTTTAGCAACAGGATTTTTTATTTTTACAATAAAAACGAAGTATAAACCAAAATATACTCCTTAACATGCAGTCCTTCCTATTTAAATGCACTGTTGGCTAAAACACGTCTGCAGCGCTACATTTGCTTGAGGGCTTTTATGAAACCATATACCTTTGCAAAAGCATAATGAGATCGACATTCGTGGAAAAAGGCTGCTATTTACTCTGTGGTAAACCCAACCACTAATATCAGCTTGCTATTCAACAGAAAAGCCTCTTGGAAATAGTTATGGCTGAAATCTGAAGGAGTGAAATCTTTAAGTAACCACTTTGTTTTTCAAAGTCTGCGGATCTGCAATGGTGAATTGAATATGTATTTAAAAAAGACGTTTCAGTAAAAACAAGATTTCGACAAGCCCTACCTCTGTCTCCATGACTGGCCTCTACAGTATCAACACAATGGAAATGGCCACCGTACGACAGCTGTCCTTAACAACAGGCGCGCTGCTCTTGAAACAGGTTGCATGTGGCTTGTGACAAATGAGATCAAGCCCAACTCCCTCAAAACAGCAAGAGAAACCACACCCCACGATACACACGCGTCCCCACACAAACACTCAGACACTCTGCTTTAAGCTATAGTTCATGCAATAAGGAAGAACACAAACCGCCATTTCCTGTGATGAAACAGTCAAACAATCTTTCAGAAGTGTGTCAAACTGCTACGAGAAGATCCTCAATAATAACTGTTTTGAAAGATGGACTTCGGATTTTTGTGGTGTGTATTTAGGTGCTAAATATTGGGTTAAGGCAGGAATTATATGCTTTATAAAGAATTAACTAACATTATTAGGATTCTTTTTAATAATGTTTTTAATATGGTACTACAAAAGCACTTTAATATTGGCATTTTTTTTAAATAATAAACTATAGATCAGGGATTCCTTTCTCACTTTAATTTGCAGCTTGAGGTTTTTGGCCCATTGGGGTTTGGAGAAGTCCTGCTATAAAGTACTGTATTCAAAAATGTCCACAGCAGTTTATAATATTAATGTTAATTTATAACTTGTAACTAACTAAATTATTGAGCAGCCAAGGAATGAGACACTACAACAACATCAACATTTCATGAGTCTGTGTCCTTCTGAAATTTCAGAAAACACGGCGCACAAGTGATCCTCACCAGAAGAAAAAAAGACAATGCACACTAAGAATTTGGCAAGATTTGAAAAAACTAAAAATAATAAATAAAACATTCAGCAAGAAGCCATTAATATGAGTGACAGTAAAGACTATTAATTAAATGTGAATCAGTTTTATTCATGAAAGAAGAATCCCAAAAATGTCCCACACATATCTTAAGCAATTTGGACAAAAATGAGAAGTTTCTTGATCATCAAATCAGCAAATTTGATGAAATAAAAACAAAATATTTAAAAAAATTAAAAATTATAATAATAATAAAAATCTTTTATTTGGTTTTACAGAAAAAAAGACTTAAAATGTATTCATTTATTTTACATTGTTATCATTTTAAATTTAGGATATTAATAATTATACTTATTTGAATTCTATTAATCTGACTATATTACTGATCCTACCACTTTAATCAGTAGAGAGAGAGTTAAGTTTATTGCCATAGCAGCGTCTCTGGCTATGTAATGACAAAAAAAAAAAAATGAAAAAACGTTTAAACTATTTTTTAATAGCACTTTTCAATAAAAATATTTGAACAATATAAAGTCATCAACATCAATAAATATTATACAAGATAAAATACATAAATAACAACAATAATAATATAGAAGATAAAATAATAATAAATCTAAAACTGCAAATGATAAAAATTGTACAATTATGGAAGAATTCACATTAAACATATTTCATTTAAAGTCTCTCCAGACGAAAAACATTGTCTGATATCATTAAAAATAGGGCATTCCACAAGAATACTAGCTTTCTTTACTATATTGACATTTTGGGGGGTCTTCTCCTTTGAGTAAATAATCATGTGTGTCTCGTGTGTCCTATACAACATCTTCTGTAAACAATGTCATCATGTCTTGAGTCAAAATATAGTTGGAATTTTTTCCTATTTTAGGCTGGATTTTAAAAAGTTTTTTTCTGAGCACTGATGCCATTCTGCTTATCATATGTTAAAAATATAGCCTTTTATTTTTTGACCAGTATAACAACCTTCTTCTAAATAAATAATAAAGAGATGAACTTACCAATTCCAAACGTTTGAATGATTTTTGCTGCTATCTTTTTTGATGTTAGTCTTTTTCAGGCTTTACAAAAGCGTGTATCAGAAGTTGATCTTGCTGGTGTTTAAAGAAATACTTGCAAATATATACAGTTGAAGTCAGATTTATTAGCCCCCTTTGAAGTTCTTTTTTAAACATTTCCCAAATGATGTTTAACAGAGCAAGGAAATTTTCACAGTATGTCTGATAATATTTTTTTCTTCTGGAGAAAGTCTTATTTGTTTTATTTTGGGTAGAATAAAAGCAGTTTTAAATTTTTTTTTAACCATTTTAAGGTCGAAATTATTAGCCCCTTTATGCTCTTTATTTTTTGATAGTCTACAGAACAAACCATTGTTATACAATAACTTGCCTAATTACCCTAACCTGCCTAGTTAACCTAATTATCCTAGTAAAGCCTTTAAATGTCACTTTAAGCTGTATAGAAGTGTCTTGAAAAATATCTAGTAAAATATAATTTACTGTCATCATGGCTGAAGATAAAATAAATCAGTTATTAGAAATGAGTTATTAAAATTATTATGTTTAGAAATGTGTTGAAAAAAATCTCTGTTAAACAGAAATCGAGGAAAAAGATAAACAGGGGGGCCTAATTTTATTACGCTTTTTTTTGTATGTAAGATAGATGTCTTTTATAGATTACAGATGTTCTATAAGACTTGCTGTGTGCTTTACAAATCATAGTACGATCATTCAATACCAGGACTGTGGATTTCCAGTTGGTTAATTAAAAAAAAAAAAACAGACAAATTCTTCCACAGTTTCTTTGACAGTAAACGACTCAACAGCTCCAGCGTGTGGCCACGTGAGGAATCTTTTCCTTTTAGTTAAATCAGACAACCAAAAACATACATTCTACAGTAGCTGATAAGATAACTGAGAGAATGATCGTGCAACATCCAACCAAACTAACTGCAACTCAAGTACAAGTAAAAGATCTGCTTAGTTTGAATGTTATGCGTCCTCTGTGGCAAAGGGAAAGAAACTATCGGCTCACAGTGGTGATTAAAAGGCAGACACAGGGCCGTCACATCCTGTCTGAGTCTTTGGAGAGCCCAGCCCTCCATTCTCCCCTGTGCATGAGGAGGAAAGACTGAGCTCAGCAAGCACACAACACCGGACTGATTGGAAAGGCCATAAGTCCTGTCTGTGCTCCTGCCTTTCCTTAAATCAGCTGTAATTGTCAGCTGAAAAAGGAGTTATTCTGCGTAGATCACCTATACTGCGTACACTACCTATAGGGCCTAATAGGTGATTTATTAGTACTTTTAGTTTATAAACCATTGCCTCAGTTTGTCATAATTCAGAGATTTCTGCTTTCTAATAAATATATATATATATTTTTTTTTTCTTGTGTACATTAAAATGTGATGCTTATATTTATTTTTATTAGAAATAAATAATGAACATGTAAGAAGACACTTACTATTCCTAAATTAAATGTGTAACAACTGTTTATATACACCATAAACATATTATAAATTGGGTAAAGTTGGTTTTATATTTGCAAATTCTGACTTTCTCCTTTATAATATAACTTTAGAAAAATATTCTTTGCAAATTCTAAATAGGGAAATCATATTAGCAGCCAAAGACTATCAAAGTTTATTGTTCAGTCGATTAAACAGTGCTAATGTTATTTTGTAGTCATACTTGCATGCAATTTCAGAACGAATATTCAAAGTATTATGGTAAACAACATAAGCAGCATATCACAAGTTGTCACTAAACAACCATGCGAATATAAAAGCAACTTTACCTCAATATTATAACATATTATTTCACAAATACAAGGCTGCTAAAGGCATGCCTGGATAATTTTAATGAAACAGATTGAGGTAAAGTTGGATTTATATTTTGACTTTCTACTTAATATTATATTCTCAGAAAAGTATTCTTTGCCAATTAAAATAGGGAAATCATATTAGCAGCCAAAGACTATCAAAGAACAACACTGTTTACAGTCAATTAAATAGTGCTAATTCAGTTTTAAAGTCATACTTGCATGCGATTTCAGAACGAATATTTAAAGTAGCGCTGTAGACAATATAGGGAGCATGTCTCAAGTTGGCACTGAACAAACGGGTGAATATAAAACCAACTTTACCTCATTATTATAAAATATTACTTTAGAAATATAAGCATGCCTGAATAATTTAAATGAAACACTAGAAAGTCTTTTAATTCTAAGTTCACAATCCTAAGATGAAAACACATTGAGCCCTATACATTATCATCATAAAGAGCTAGAAGACAAAAAGTGTTAAACTAGCTTTGTTAGCAGTTTTTTGGTTAGTTATCATTGCTGAACGGATTGAGGTTAAATTGGGTTTATATTCTGACTTTCTACTTAATATTATATTTTCAGAAAAGTATTCTTTGCCAATTATAAATAGGGAAATCATATTAGCAGCCAAAGACTATCAAAGAACAACATTATTTACAGTCAATTAAATAGTGCTTATGTTGTTTTGAAGTCATACTAGCATGTGATTTCAGAACGAATATTCAAAGTAGCGTTGTAAACAATATAGGGAGCATGTCTCAAGTTGTCACTGAAGAAATGTGCGAAAATAAAACCAACTTTACCTCATTATTATACATTTTTAAGCATGCCTGGATAGTTTAACTGAAACGCTGTAAAGTCTTTTAATTCTAGGTTCACGATGCTGGGCTAAAAATATATTAAGACCTATAAATTTTATCATAAAGAGCTAAAAGACAAAGAGAGTAGAGAAAACGAAAGTGTTTTGATCGCAATTTTTGGTTAGTCATAATTTCTGAACGGGTTGAGGTAAAGTGGGTTTTATATTCTGACTTTCTACTTAGTATTAAATAGTGCTAATGTTGTTTTGAAGTCATGCTTGCATGTTATTTCAGTACGAATATTCAAGGTAGTGTGGTAAACAATATAGGAACCGTGGCACAAGTTGTCACTGAGCAAATGTGTAAATAAAAAACAACTTAACCTCAATGCTGAACGAATCGTTTTGGGGGTTTTTGCATTTACTAACGTTAACGTTACTATGCAAACCACGATTTCAACCTCCAGAGACCAGTATAGATTTTCTACGTGGCCATACGGGGGCTCTGTAACTGACATCTTTGACTGAATACTTTACAAAAAGCCACCAAGAATCAGAAGAAAATGTCAAGCGCCAGATCTTTGACAATCACAGTAAAGTCACATGCTGAGATTCTGAGTGTTTATCTTTGGGCTGCGCATATTCATAACTAACAAGCAGCACTAGCTTTTTCCTTGATAATCTAGTTTAGTTACAAGAAAACGAGCGGAAATTATTCTAAACATATCTTATGGAATGAATACAGACACGAATGATTTAAAAGATAGTTAATATTGCTGTTTTGTCGTGGTTAGGCCAACACTTTTAAGCTACTAACCATTTTTGTATCGTACACGGGTAAACTCTGGGAACATTACAGCGTTAACTTACCTTTTTGACTTTCTTTACATCCTCCTCCATCTCTACGTACAAATGCTCTTCATTTTCGCTGTATTGGATGTGGTGATGTCCACCAATTCACTGCCATCTGCCTCCTACACGTCAACGGCGGCGCTTCGGCGATCTACCTAAACAAACCGACGATCCAGAATCACGTGCTCGTGGACCGTCAAGAAACGAGTAACCTTATTTGTCGAGGTAAAACTTGGAATTTATTAAAAGGGGGACAGAGACCGAACAGATATAATAAAATAAAACAAAAACAGCAACAAACTTTTCAATCCTGCCGCCATTTTGGGCGTAGGACGTCTACCCATAGTGCTTTGCGAGACAAACAGAAAACCTCATCAGCACATATAATAAATACTTACGGTAAGTTAGTATTAATAAATACAGAAGATGGGAGGCTTATATTACTCTTTATAGCTTTGGGCTGTGCATTGTCTTTCCACTACGACTTAAAAGCAACTTTTAAAGGGTTACTTTTAAAAATGGAGCAAACTTCTAAATTGTCGACAATATGACTAACACATAAAAATATAGCCTATTACTTGTGTAAATGTGTGTAAAGTTATATTTATTCAGTTTTTAAATTAATATACAGTCATTTTATTGACTAATATGAAAATAATCTATTTAAAACGCCACAACCAACTTAAGTTTTATGTTTGGGACAAGTAACGTTATAGTGACCATTCTAATTTGACTCTTTTAGCAAAAATGTTTTTATAATTATACATTTTTTAATTATAAAGTTAAAATTTATAGTGTATTATATAACTCAAAAGGGTATATGGTAATATGTTTAGTAATTGTTATCGTTTCTATGTTACATGGTCATGTATTTTCTTAAAAAAAAACAATTAATTTGCTATTGTTTTTATCAATATAGGTGAATTACTGGTTTGTAAACATTCAGGATGCGCGCGCATTGAGGTTGCAGAAAAAATCGGGAGCGCCAGCATTTACAGCGAGGGAATGACATCCGATGCGGTACAGAGTTTGTTGTTGTATTAGAGATAAGTTATATTGATTACATATAATAAATACTATAATGCTTTCAGCCTATTATAACAGCTTGTCACCCAGTGATAAGGCACAGTTATTAGGCAAAATTTACGTTAAAGTGAGCGGCGTTCGTCTGACAGGTCCATTTGAGACTCGCTTATATATTAATATTATTTATATAAAAATAATGTTCCATGATTACCAGATTCAAAACTTTGTAGTGCTAAAAACCGAGGTTCTGCCTAGCCAAAGACAAGGAAAGAAGACGGAACTGAACAAGGCCTGAGTAATCATTAACAAGCAAAACAACTGCATACTAACAGCGAACTGCACCTGTACGGCAGGGTATGTGAACATACATTTTTACATTTCATTCTAAGCATTCAGTGTCCGCAGTTTAATTAGTTTTGCTGAAATCATACATTGCTGCAATCAAAATGAGTAATGTGTATGATTCAGCACAGCGTGAACTTACCTGAAATAAAATGAGAACTGCAGAGTCGAGCATTTTTGAGTAGGTCCTCACTCTATTCAGCTTCTCTGATGGCTGTTAGCCAAAAACGTCTGCAGTTGGCATTAAAAGCAGTGTAGTGTATGGTAAAATTTAAGTTTTTTGTTTTTGGATATTTGATTTTGGCATCCTATCGCACAACACGACATGTTTGCTATTGCAACAAGGCTTTTTTTTTGCAACCGGTATGCACAGTTGAACCCGTGTGACGTCATGTGTGATGTAAGTTGGTAATTCTTCTATTGCCAATGTATTTTGTATATTTACCATATGGTGGTTAACCACCTCCAAAATTACATTATATTTAAAGTCATATCCCCCAGTCCCCAGTTACTGCATGCTTATGCTTAATTTTATTTTATTTTATTTATCCGTTATTTTACCAGGAATTTCCCATTGAGATTTGCATCTCTTCTGCAAGGGAGTCCTGGCCAATATGGCAGCACAAAAAGTTTCAGATACAAAATTAGACACACATAAAATATTGCGAATTAAAATGTACACAAAACATTCACATGATTCTTCCAGGTAAGACTTCAAATGATTTTTAAGAATATTTATGGATGGATTTGTTTCTAACATGTTAACACTCTGCATTTTATTCCATAATGTAGGGCAAAAGGAAAATGCTGGAAAGAAAACATGCTATTTTACCAAACTCCGTACATACTCTAGTAACAGTTAAATGTAATTAATAAGAATTTAATAATAATAATTACAAATAATAATAACACATAAATAAAAGGTTTATGAATATATTGTAGGGCTTTATAATATTCATCGTAATTCGATTAAGGCAATCTGATGATAAAAAATGTAATAATGTAATATCTTTATTAAACAACAATTTGTTACTCTGGGAAATCTATATCTATCATATCAGTATACATTCACATACACATCTGAACATATACATCAGTATATAACCACTTTGATCTGTCATTGGGCAAATTGTGCATAAACGTAAAGCATACAGTTTATATATATATATATATATATATATATATATATATATATATATATATATATATATATATATGTACTCGTTTTTTTTTTTTTTTTCAAATACTGTACTTATTTTTCCCATCTTCAGGGAGAAACAGTCTCATATATATATAGATCTACAGTAAGGCTCAACATATTCTTTTGATTTTCCCTTTTTGACCTAAAAACCAAAGTTTACAAAAACAACCATAGCACCATATGTTGTCAGTATTAATAATGTTTCTTTTGTTTTCTTTTCAAAAATAACGTCTATTACTAGACATCAGTTTTGTTTCTCAAATAATGGCAATCAAACAAAACAATTTACTTCCATTTGTATTTGACAACATCAAATAAATCTTATTTTCTCAACATAATTAATGTGTACAGTCAGTTAAGGAAAAAAGAAATGTTACAGTTAGTAGAAAATCAATTACTTAATAATAACTTTGTGCCTTCATTCGTCAATACCCCATATCTGAAATACAGTGACAATCTAACACAATCTGTTTCACAGGTAATTTACCCGTCTCCAACAGCATGGATAACAACTCTAAAATCAGCAGCAATTTATCCCACAACCATAATCATTATTAATAAGGTCATTTCCCAACAAAATATACAGCCAGCTCTACAATAACGGAAGAAATACACATAGGCTTAGGACATAGAGATGACAGGAATATACAACACGGCAATCACCTTCTACATGTTTAGCGATCCCTTTTTTTATCAGAAGTACTTTTAGGCCTGTGGATGGATGTCAAAATGATGCATTTTCATCTTTTACAAGATATCCTAGTGCAGATTTTAAACACCTAAACATATTTTTATCAAACAAATATACATAAACGTGAACAGAAATTTGGGAAAGAAGTAAAAAAAATGAACATTTTCGCTGCACCAATGCTTCTTTGTGCAGTGTGAAAAGCAATAAATGGCACCATATTTCAAAAAGAGATGTTTGTCTGTAAACCGTGTTGAGGTGCTTGTTCTTCCAGAGAAGAGAAGTGTCCGTAAGAGCTTAAAGAGGCAGGTCTATCGGACGGTGGCTTTGCTTAGTAAGCCACAACATGGGTCCTGCAGTCCACATTTGTGGTAGCACCTTAAGAATATGTTGATAAGCACCAGGTCAAGAAACAAAAATGCACCGTTTTGTGGTCAACTTTTGGCTCTATAGTAATACTGATCGTTGCGGAACCACTGGATCGGATGAGCGTGTGGATGCTCTGGAGTGATGGGTAGGACGTTGCATTGAAATAAACATGCAAGTGTGTTTGAGGGGGTCACCATATAGGATGCATTTTTGTGAGCATGCTAAGAATCCAAAGGATGTTGAAGCAGTCTGAAGATGGTTCAGCACTGGAGGCCTTCAAGAATGTGTCCAATGTCATCTCAGAT
Organism: Danio aesculapii; assembly: GCF_903798145.1. Lineage (NCBI taxonomy): Eukaryota > Metazoa > Chordata > Actinopteri > Cypriniformes > Danionidae > Danio > Danio aesculapii. The sequence goes on along the minus strand of NC_079454.1, from coordinate 20,399,709 downwards.
TTACGTTCCAATTTTCAACCAAGTGAGCACCATATTTACGTACCCAAGTTTGATTATTCTTATTGGTCTACACACATTTTTTTCTTTTTTTTTTTTCGTCTTTTTTGCAGGCATAAATCCATTTGGCTAGACATTTGTGTTCACAAGACAAACGACAGAGAGAAAAGGTTAACTTGTTGGCACTACAGCTCATTCGTTTTGCAAGACAGAGGAAGGCATAGACAGAAGTACATTAACAATCATTAAATAAATTGCTAACTTCATCGGAACTGTCATTTAGTACCCAAACAAACCAATCTCATTTCTTTTTTTTTCAGGTTTGATCGTTAAAGAAACCCTTGCGAATGGTCAAATGGAACCAGGAAAGTGTCTAACTCAACATTCAAGTATTGCCTTTCAGTACTTTCTATTTCATTTTGCATGTCCTGAATGGGTACGGGGCAAAATTGACTGGCTTGTTACAGTACTGAGTGAAACATGAACTGAGATAGAGACACTGCCGTTGTTGTTTGCTGCATGGGCTGCCGTGGCTGCACAGAAGCACCCAAAAAGACAAGGCACCACAAAGAATCGGTTATTAGAGACTGGTCCCACTCACCCATCCCACCCTTGACATGTACAAATGGCGATGTGACTTTAATATCCACAAATCTGATGTGTAACTTTGACTAGTAAGGCAGTAATCTGAAATGAGCCAATTGTGAATTCTGTGGAATTATTCCCCATGCCTCCTCAAATATGGCAATGTTGACGTCTACACATCATGCTAAAGTGAAACAATAGAAGAAAATATCACAGTGTAGTTGGAAATATAACCTGGTCTGTCTTACCCCAATGCTGTAATTGGAACATTTCACAGGAGGCCAGGCAGCCAATTCACGCAACCATAAAAAGAAGTAAATAACATAAAAAGGTTGGTGATTTCGCAGCAAACAACAGTGCATTAATGTGCCAAGCACCTACAGGAGTGGAATACCGGTGACTCTTACAGGCACTAGAAGGGAACCGGGAACAGGAATCGAAACCTGATATTGCGAGCATTACGGAATTTGGATGTTTCAGAATTAGAATTCCTTGCATGAAATCCGACTACCCGTCCCTGATTCCCTTTGGCCAGGTTATAAATCCGAGTTGTTATCTTGAAACGTAGTCTTTGCATTTGAATATCCCAGATAACACTCCCATGAGAGGGTGGAGGAGTCTGAGCAGCAACCCAGGATGGAGCTGAAGAGGTAAGACCCACAGAAATACACACAAATAAATTCACACACTCGCAGTCTATCCTCTTGTTCTTATCCGTCCCTGGCAAAAAATAAAAATAAACTCATCCACCTCATCCACTATAACCAATCTGAAGTCTGCTAGGGAAATTTGAGCAGACGCAAATAAGATTTGCAGTAGCCCATGTGGTGAATCTTAGCATCCCGTGTTAATATCTGCCGTATCTTGCTTGCATTCTAAACAAAATGTTAGAGTGAATAACAGAAATGACAGCCCTCACATTCATTCATTCTTTCATTCTCAACTGATTTGATGAAATCTGAGAGGGGAAAGTACCTCACTGGAGGTAAACAAGTGGCTTTTTTGAGGGTAACCCTCAAGTTTGTTCTGTTTTAAGTGCACCGTGTATAGATACTGAAATAAAAACGTATATAGTGGGATGATTGATTCAATTATCTTGTACATTAGAAGCCCTCATTCATTGGTTGGCACCTGGCAACCCAGTCAATCCTCAATTTATTGGCATGCATTCAGTGGTGGTGTATAAACGTCAAGCAAAAGCGTCATTTTTCTCCAAACACATCTGCCCAAAATATTGCACACTTCAGATAAAATAACCTTTTTCTTTTATAAAAATGAACATTGTACATATTGAATGTGAATGGTATACCATTTACACATTATTTCTTGAGAATCCATAATCCTTTTGTTAAAGAAAAGGTTTAAGTGGACAAAACAATGCTATTTTATACAGGGAATGATGGAGGATTACTAAAGGTTACATTTAAGCACCACACATTTCTTTTCGTTATTACACTGTAATGATGCTAATGTGCAATTGTTACCCTAAAGATTAGTTTGAACATGAGCTAACTCTTTAAAATAACTTGGCTGAGGTTAGTTTAGTCATTTTTAATGTTTTTTTTCATCCTTGGATAAAACTAACTCATTTACTGTACATGTTAACTCATTCAAAGCACTTATATGAGTGTTATGTGACAAAACGTACTCAATTTATATCAAAACTTTGTCATTGTGTTTTAAATGTATGTAAGGATATAATAAAATTTGTAACTCCTAAATCTTTCTAGCGTTCAACAGTGTACACTAGATATGGGTTAAAACAAATAACAACATGTTTGAAGAAATCATCTAAGTTTGGAGTTGGTAAGATTGTCTTATGCTGACCAAGCCTGATTTATTTGATGAAAAATATGAAATGATATTAAGATTTAAAATAGCAGTTTTATATTTTATTTTAGATTAATGTGTATTTGATTCTGGGCAGCACAGTCGTTCAGTGGTTAGCACGTTTGCCTCACAGCCAGAAGGTCCCTGGTTTGAGTTCAATGCTGCATTTTTAGCATTATTATTTCAGTCTTCAGTCTCACATGATCCTTCAGAAATCATACAAATATTCTGATTTTGTGACCAAGAAATAAATCTTTTAAATATTGATTACAGCTTTGATGTTTATTATTTGGTGGAGGCTTTGACACTTTTTTCAGGATTTTCTGATGAATAGAAAATTGAAGCAGAAATCTTTTGGAATTTGATCAAGTTAATGCACCCTTGCTGAATAAAGTTATTATTAACTTTAAATAAAATCGTACCTACCCTAAACAATATGAAATTATGTACCATTTATTAAATCTAGCCTTCATAAAATGCATTCTTACATGCTACAGATGGGCTAAATATATTTAATAGTGGGCCATATGTAAAAGAAATGATCGATTTCACATCACTAGTGAGTTTCAGTAGGAAAATAAATGTTGAGATAAATATTAAGGCCGTTCATGATTACAGTAGCAGTGGCAGTGTTACATGGTAGGCCAACACCCAAATTTGACACCAATTTTTACATGACATCACAGATTTTTACTCAAAAAGTTACTGTTCTTTTTAAAAGCAATTTGACAACAATTTAAAGCCTCTTCCCCCCTAATCACTGGAGAACAGGAGTGGTGTTTTGTGTGCTTCATCTGACAGTCAAATGTGCTTTTTAGCATCTAAGCTAATGTTGACTTTTCTTGCTATCATCTAAGATCAGCTGTCGTTACAGCTGTTTAGGAAAAAACAAAAACATAGGCACAAAATGGTAAAAGCGAAATCAGAATGAGGATGCAAGAGACTATGTTCCTCCATCATTCCCATCATGCACATCTCAGAGGTGACAGGAACACAAACACCATCAAACATACATACAGTATTAGTCGAACATTCACACCAGAGTAACCCAAACTAGGGAATGTTGTATTTCGAACACTTTGTTCCTCAACTCTACACTGTGTTAGTCAAAATATATGTTGAATATTCTCTGTTTAGACCTTAGATGCACTCTTGTAGCTCGAGAGCACAACTAAATAATAAAAACTCTGAAGAAAAAAGCACCAAGGGAACCAGAGAACCAGAGAGGGTCGAGAGAGTAGAGAAAAGCGGCATCATCGCACGCCTTCATAGGGAGGACTCGTACTGGAGCAGCTCATAGAGGAGGGGTCCGTCCCTGTACCTGATGCCCACTGCGTTGGGGCTGATGAACTGGAGAATATTTATGGTCCGCCGTAAACGGCGGTCCACAAAGTGAGCATCCCAGGCTGGGTAGCGCTTCCTGGGCATATCAATCTTGATTAGGGGCCCCTTTGGAGGAATGGGCCGTCCCGACGCATCTGTGGGCTCAGTTGATCTCACCTGAAAGACTGGCAGGCAAGTGTCTGTGGCGGCCTCCTCTGGTTCACTGTAATCCCCTGAAGCCATGCCCCTGGTCGGGGTTGCTTGGGAGCCCCGGGGCCCTGGAGTGGGTGCCATGGGCTCAGCCTCAGGTGGTAAGGGGAGGCCCCAAAGAAGCTCGGCACAGCAGGAACTGGCCAGCACCCTCAACCTGGGCCCCATAGGATGCAGGACCCCATAGTAAAGAACCATGCAAGCCACTCCGGAAGCAAAGCACAGGAAGACGCCACACAGGGCAGATGCGGCGTAAGAGTCCGTAGAGACCGGGTCTCTGTAGGCATACCAGAGAGCGGTAAGGATGGTGTTTTCCACTAGCACCAGCGAGTAATAAAACACCATGCGGTATCGGGTCCTTCCCTCCTTGACGTTAAACCAGCAGAAGACGTAGACAACGGCGACCACCATGTTGAATAGCACCTCTTCCCACTTGGACATACAGAAGTCGGTGCCTCCGTGGATTACCCAGAAGGCCATGGCACACCAGTGCAGCACCACAAAAATGCCAAAGTAGAGGTGGAAAACCGAGGCAAAGAGGGCGAAAGAGAGTGCCCGAGAGGAAATGGTGAAGAATCGCCATAGGAGATGCACCACAGCTCCCCGGTAGCTCATGCTCTTTTGGTCATCACGGGAATCACGCAGAAGCTTGTGGTACGAGGCCAGAACCCAGGAAAGAGAGAGGAGAGACGTGACTGCCGACACACCTAGACAACACAGAGACATACTGATATCACAAAAAAGGGAAATTGAAAAAAATATTCTTGTGCTCATTGATGTAATGAATCATGATCAGCATTGAGTATCATGGTCAAGCTTTTTTTTTTTTCAAATTGAATTGAAATTAACAAAATTAAAATAATAAGAGATCAGATCCTACATCAACCTTCCGAATGGTGGTTTTGTCTTTTTCTGAATCAGTGCACTAAAGGATTAGTTGACCCATATATTGAACAGTTTATTATTAATTACTCACCCTCATGTCGAAACCTTCGTTCATCTTCAGAACACAAATGAAGAAATTTAAGATGAAATCTAAGAGCTTTCTGACCCTCCATAGACAGAACTGGTCCAGAGACATTCAAATTCCAGAAAAAGAACCAAAAACATTGTCAAAACATTCCATGTGACTTCAGTGGTTCGGGAGTAATCATATGAAGCTCCAGGAAAGATGTAAAACTAAAAACAACTTTGTTCGCCAATGTCTTACATATCAGATCAGGGTGTGTGTTTATTTTGGCCAATAAGACATGTTGTGTGTTTCACTTCAGTCTCTAATGACAATACGTCCAACTGACCAACTGATAGTAAACGTGCACCCTGATGACCTGACGCAGGAGAGAAGAAATTCCGTTTTTACAGGTGCACCAGTGTTCTTGATTACAGTTGAACTATTGAAGTCACATGGAATGTTTTCACAATGTTTCTGGCACCGTTGCTATCTATGGAGGATGAGGGAGCTCTTGAATTCCATCTGAAATATATATTCCATTGAAATGTTTCGAAGATGAATGAATGTCTCAGGGGATTGAATCGACATGAGGGTGAGTAAAATTCTAATAACAGAATTTTGAGTTTTGGGTGAATTAACCCTTAAGTGTTTCTACTTTAGAACTGTTAGAATAGATTCAGCAGGAAATTGTGTACATACATCATGAACACATCCATGACTAATCATGTCACGTATGAAGTATCCATTAATCTGGAAGTTAAGTGTCAATGAGCAAGACATAGCGACTATAACTTGTAGACTTTTGTAACACATTTATTCAAAAACAACAGAACAACAGCATTAGAAAACACTGTAAAAAGTGATCAGTTACTTAAAGCGTGTAAACCAATTGCCTTAAAATCAACAAGTTGACTTTACAAAAATAATGTAAGTAAACCCATTGTAACTTGGAACTGTTAAGTTGACTTAATTTTTATAATTATGTAAATTGTACTTTTAAATAAAAGCAAACTAATAATTTTTTTCCGATAAACCTTTATTATACAGTATCTGTTTTTTCCCCCAGCTTTTCTGTATCTATCAAAATGACATACAGTAAAATAGATCTGCTCTTCCAGACTCCAGTGTGTCTTCTAAATTCATAATTGTAGATTTTATAAACTTAATGAAGCACTAAATATGTAATATTGTAATAATTACAGTAATTATTTGAAAACAGACGTGCTAAAATAGTCTGACACTATAAAAAGTTATTAGTTGACTTTAAAAAAGTGAGTTCAATTAGCATAATAATAAAAATGAAGTCAACTTAACAGTTCCAAGTTACAATGGATTTACTTACATTATCTTTGTGAATTCAACTGGTTGCTTTTAAGGCAATTGGTTTACTCGCTTTAAGTAACTAATCACTTTTTACGGTGTAATTTTTTTAGTGTGTACACTCAAAATAAAGGATAACTGCTTCTTGTTCAAACTACCTGTTTAAAATGAGCTGAAAAACACAATTCTTGTAGCTTCTTTGGCCAATTTATTTGTTTTATGTTCAGTCCACTTAAATTTGTAAACCATTAAGCTAACTTAAGCATTTTGTGTTGGGACAACATGAAGGAATTGAGTTGGTCCAACTACCTCATTAGGGAATTTGTAGTTCACAGGGAGCTTTTTGTGGGATTGAATTAAGAGAAGGAAATATTGACAATAAAAGTAATCTTAGGTGTTTAAAGTTAATAGAAAGACTTGTTAGAGTTTAATTATCACTATAGTTTGAAGATTTAGAAGATTTTCATGTAATGCTTTGAGTTTTGAGATTACCACTTCAGAAGCCCCCATGCTTTGGGTGTTGGAAGCTTAATTAACAAAAATGCAGTTTGTTGCTTTGCTCAGTGAGCAATAACTGTCCGTAAATTAGTTCTAAGATCAGTCTCAATCAACTGTATATGTCTGCAGTCACACTGGACTTTTCTCCCCATTGACGTCCATTTGTATGCACGTGAATGCTTCAGACCAGAAACGAATGCTTGTGCAACAAGTTTAGCAGTTCGCTGTGTTGCAAAGTTCAAACTTGGTGAACTCTGACCTGCGAAATCGCATCATGTGACTGTGTGAGATCAATCAATGATCAAAACATGACCTCTCTCGACAGAAATTTAAAATATAGACCAATCGCTTGCTTTTTAAAACCGCAGCATAACTCATGAAATATGCTCAAAAATGGCTTTTAGTTCATTTATGATAACTTCAAAGTGATTCCAAAATGTACAACACATAATAACCAAACATGGTATTATCAGACCTTTGAGTTTAAGTTAAATAAAAATACAAATGTATTTAAACTTTTATTTGATTATATGACATTGGACTAACTCAATTGCATTTAATTGTGTAAAATGTTTTTTTTAGTTGATGCAAAACAAATTTATTGGCTGGAAATCCTGCCCTCAATTAAAGTGAGTTCATCCAATGAGTTATTTTTTGAGTGTATGGTATCATAAATTCGGTTTTTATTACAGAAAAATACCATATCAGGTGTATATGACTGTGTTCAAATAAGTTTTGTAACATTTTCTAAACAATGATTTTTTGTGTGGTTCATTCCGCTGTGGCGGCCCCTGAAAAATAAAGGGAGGAGAGTGAATGAATGAGTAAGTGACTTTCTATGGAAAATCGCTTGTAACTACAACATGCTATTTAGTGGATTGCGTTTATATTCTAATCTCATCAGCTTGTCTGAACATAATAAACATAAAAAAAAAACTGTATACCATATTTGGTCTTTTAATATCACTTTCTTTGTGCATTATGTCACATTAAGTGACTTCCTTATAATAGTTTTCTACAGGAAGAAAACATTAATGTGCAGTTCATAACATTAATATCTGCTTTAGATTGCATCAACAATAAGACTTGATACAAAACTGAACTTGGATTTTTAATTTCACTATAATAGTATTCTACGGCTGGGAACAGTTCATGTAAAATGCCATTATATTCTGACCACCTGCTTCCATTCACATACACATTTTATTCATAAACCATACCGTTTATTCAGTTTGATATCACTTTTAATATCACTGCCTTGGTGCATTAAGCCACATTAAGGGGTTTCTATACAATGGCTTTCTATGTACTATACAAATATTCTATAAGTAATAGTTACTTGTCATCTGTGTTCTTCCTGTTATTTACTCTTCATTCATTCATTTTGGGACCTTGATCTCTGCTCTGACATCTTTTGATGTTGAAAATGCAGTTTAACATATAGTGGCTTTAATTGACAACTTTTATTAAGAAAGATTTCATATATACATTTGTACAATAACAAAATAAGCAGCTCACTACTTTTGTTTGGTACAAGAATTTACATTGTACCAATATATTGTTTTAAAGTATTACAAATATCTATACTATAGTTTAGGTGGAAAACTCTTAATGACAGACCTGATGTGTATTATTTTTCCCCTACAGGTGACTTCGAGAGCTGTGTATTTTTTTTCTTTTTTTGGGGTGAAAAAAGTATTGCATGTGTACTCTTATAAATACAAAAGCTGTCTTTATCCAGTTTTTCTAATTAATAAAAGCATGCTAACACATGCACTGTATCATTGTCATCTTATCACTTCTACAACACACACCTCATGCTTGTTCTTGGAATCTCTTTTCTAAGATATTTATCATTCATCCTGCTGAGCTCAGACTTCAACTTCATGAAAGCATCTGCACTGCTGGCAGTGCTGTCACCACAAACAGAAAAAATGGTCTTACGGCTCACATTATCTGCTGCACAGCAGAAAAAATACAAAATAAAAAAATAATTTTCCCTCAAACACAGTTGATCATTTAAAAAATCTCAACTAGGGAGGGCTCATGCTGTCAGATTCATCCACAGGTCAGCCTTTTTTCCCAGATGCACACTATGGAATTGTCATGATTTGTCCAGCTTTCTGAAAGATTAGGATGGTTGTTGGACATGCTGATGAATTAATAGAACAAAAAGCTGTGAGATCCAGTTGATCATATTGTGCTGTCAAAAGCAAACCCAACCTGCAGATTTTGACCATACATCATGCTGTTTCAGAGCCTTATTTTGCACTCATGAAAAATTAAAGGTGCATTTCCAGCAATATTTTAACAAGAAATTATCAACACTGCTGCAAAGCAAATCAAATAGATTTGAAACAACTTCCACTGCCAAAATTGTCAACCTATAATAGCATACGTTTACAAAGTACTAAAACTTGACTTGATATATCTACTAATAAATAAATAATATGTATATTTTCATGTTTATTCAAATATCATATCCATCCACCAGTCTGTCTGTACGTCTATACTTTAAAAAGCAATTTAGTTACTTTAAAAGTGACAAGTTGACTTAAAAAAGCAAGTAAACCCATTGTAACATGGAACTGTCAAGTTGACAACTTTAATTTAGTATTTCATGGTGACTCAGTGGTTGGCACTGTCGCCTCACAGCAACAAGGTTGCTGGTTCGAGTCCCGGTTGGGCTAGTTTACTTTCCTGTGCAGAGTTTGCACGTTCTTCCCATGTTCTCATGGGTTTCCTCCGGGTGCTCCGGTGAATTGGGTAAGCTAAATTGACCATAGTGTATGAGCGTGTGCATGAATGTGAGAGTGCATGGGTGTTTCTCAGTACTGTATTGCAGCTGGAAGGGCATCTGCTGTGTAAAACATATGCTGGAATAGTTGGCGGTTCATTCCGCTGTGGCGACCCCTCATAAATAGGGATTAAGCCGAAGGAAAACAAATGAATGAATGAACGAATGAATTTTGCACATAGTACATAGACTTAATAATTTTAAGTCAATGGGTCTACTCGTTTTTTAAGTAAAGACAACTAATTGCTTTAAAAGCAACATGTTTACTCACTTTTTAAAAAAAGTAAAGTCAACTTATCGCTTTTTACAGTGTACAGACAGGAATATAAATGTTATTGTATCAAGGTTTTAAAGTTATCCCTGTGATATTTTTAGCATTCATCACAGACACATAAAAGCAGTACTGTTTGAAATGTCAGTGGTCTCAGTACAGAGCCTTGAGGCACTCCTTACACTGTAGCGTTTCGGCCCGGTTCTTCTGAATCATGATGCAGAGCTGGAGCACCAGCTGTGGAGCGCTTTCCAGAAATGTCTCCAGTAGACGGAGCATGTTGACATCGGCATACTCGTACATCATGGCCCAGTAGAAGCGTCGCTGGTTCTCCTTTTGTCTGCGGCTCTGGATGCCCAGATACATTGTTCTGATGTACCTGCAAAAGTGCAGATGCAGAAAGGAAGAAAAGAAGAAATAGTGTGAGACTGGAAGCATACAGAGAAGGAATTAGATTACATTTCAGATGTGGAAAATGACAGTAAACAAAGATGGGGAGTGAGAAAACACAAGAAGGGATCAATTACACAGACTATCATGTTTCCATTTTGAATATACATTGCCTGAGAATGTAACCTTGTGGGATATTTGTATATTCTGAACGAATGTTGAGGAGCACTTAACATTGCAATACTAATTATTAAAGTTTTCTGAGTGTGCGACAGTAGCGACATTGTGGCGTTGCTTTTTTCAAATTCCATTTTGGTGTTGCTTTCCTTGTAACTACTACTATAATGTGGTGTGAAACACCAACACATTGCTGCTTTTGTCAGAACATTTCTCAGCTGTCTCTCCACCTCACCGTGTTTATATTTGAGATTCGAGACTGCATTATTGGTATACATTTTTCCCAGACTCTTTTGGTAGGTTAACTAATTTCGCCAGTAGATGGCAACAAGTGAGGCTTACCTTATTGTCTTCTGAATTATTCATTCATTCAATTTTGTTCAGCAAATCTCGACTATTTAATAAACAAAACAAGTGTCTAATGTTATGGTTAATTTAAATAAATAATTCAAACAAAATTGGTTCCTTAAGCAGAAGCAAAATCTAAATTAATTAAAAGTTGTGAATCATTTGTTCAACCAATACTGTCTATAATGCAGAGGTCACCACACACTGTCCTGGAGGGCCAGTATCCTACAGAATTTAGCTTCTACCATAATCTATTCAGACATGTTTATATTGCTTTTCAGACCGAGAGAAATATATACTGTATACACTCACCGGCCACTTTATTAAGTACACCTTAATAGCACCGGGTTGGACCCCCTTTTGCCTTCAGAACTGCTTTAATCCTTCATGGCATAAATTCAACAAGGTACTGGAGGTATTCCTCAGAGATTTTGGTCCGTATTGACATGATAGCATCCTGCAGTTGCTGCAGATTTGTCGGCTGCACATTCATGTTGCGAATCAGTATTGAGTGAATTGGTTGAACAAATGATTCACAACTGATTTTTAATTTGCTTCTTCTTAAGGAACCAATTTTATTTAAATTAATTCCATAAGAAACCAAAATATGATTGTCTAGTGCAGAGGTCACCACACTCGGTCCTGGAGGGCCAGTGTTCTACAGATTTTAGATCTACCATAATCATATACAGACCTGAACAAGCTATTCAAAGTCTTACTACTTGAAGCTTCCCGGCAGGTGTATTGAAGCAAGTTGGAGTTGAACTCCAGGACACCGGTCCTCCAGTAGGAGTACATTTGAGTACAGTGAACTCATTGTCACGTTCAAGAAACCAGTCTGAGATGATTCGCGCTTTATTACAAGGTGTGCTATCCTGCTAAAAGTAGCCATCAGAAGATGTGTACACTGTGGTCATAAAGGGATGGACATTGTCAGTAACAATACTCAGGTAGGCTGTGGTGTTGACATGATGCACAATTGGTACTAATGGGTACTAATTGGTACTCAAGGTTGGACAGAGATATGCTCTTCTGTATACCTCGGTTATAGCGAGTGGTTATTTGAGTTGCCTTTCTATCAGCTCGAACCAGTCTGGCCATTCTCCTCTGACCTCTGGAATCAACAAGGCATTTTCGCCCAAAGAACTGCCGCTCACTGGATATTTTCTCTTTTTTCGGACCACTCTGTGTAAACCCTAGAGATGGTTCTGCGTGAAAATCCCAGTAGATCAGCAGTTTCTGAAATGCTCAGACCAGTACTTTTGGCACCAAGCCCCTTAAATCCCCTTTCTTCCCTATTCTGATGCTCGGTTTGAAATGCAGCAGATCGTCTTGACCACGTCCACATGTCTAAATGCATTGAGTTGCTGCCATGTGATTGACTGATTAGAAATTTGTGTTATCGAGCAGTTGTACTGGTGTACCTAATAAAGTGGCTGATGAGTGTATCTGTTTAGAGGAATAACCCTGATTTGCACTCACAACATGTGAAAACGTTCTTCTCACCAATTGTCATTTTCTGAAGAAAGAAGAAATTTTATCAGAGCTTTACATAATAAAACAAATGTGAACATTTGAGATAGATCCATATGTAATGAATCTATTAAATCCAAAACAGCTGATAATTTTCAAGTGGTTTATTTATTTATTATTTATTTACAGCTTTAGTTGTACTTGACGTGTAATTTAAATGTCAGAGAATTAATATTAACACATTAAATATAGTAACATTCAAAACCTGCATTTTAGAAAAAACTGACAGAACAATATGCTTTTATTAAGAAAACATTAAGTATCTGACTGTATTATAACTGTGACTTTTAAAAAATAAATATGGTGCAGTTGATGACTGGAAGGAGCTAATGATCTGAGGAGACATGCGGATGCCAGTCTAGTCAGTCTGTTGTGATCCTGTGTTGAAGCTGGTGGAGACAGCGGGCTATGGGATGGGCGCCTGTCGTCTAGGCAGGGATGGAGATGGTGTTGTGTGTCAGCAACGGTCAGCGATTGATTATCTGTGATCTTCCAGAGCTCAACATCACACAATATTTAGACACTGTGAGGCACAATCTTGGGTCACATTTCATACCTGCAGCTCAATTATGAGGCTTTCATGAGAGAAGCTGAGACAGGTAAAAAGCAAGGTGCTGAGAGGAGCAAATTACATTCAGCCATAATCACAGGACGGAGGCTTTGAGGTCAACAGGAGGTAAATGGGACTCACAGGGCCAGTATCTGAGAAAATGAAAAATAAATAAATATAATATAATGTGTAATGACGCGACTACACCACTAGATGGTTCACTGCTGTTGTGTAGAACAGGTTTTGCTCAACATAATCTGTAAAAACGGAACAGTCTTCTAAAGAAAGGAGCTTGTAGCGATTTTTCTGAATTCTACACATAAAGCCTGACAGATATATAACAGTGACAGACCTAGCCTATGTAAACAGCTGCCAATAAATGAATTATTTTGTTAAATTCAAGTTAAATGCAAGGATTTCACATATAAATATTGTTTGTTGGCATGTACTTTTATCATGTGAGTCAAAGACAGTGAATACATCGAATCAAATTTACAAAAGATATTGTATATACATACTTTAGAAAGCACATTAAATGGAAACAAAGTGTCTGGTTTAATGTTTCAATACATAATGTTTTAATACATTTGACCTAAATTGTACATTTATACAGTATAACTTATCTGACATTAATTTAATTATTAGATCTTCTGGAATATGGGTTGTGTATTTTATATATACGTACACATATTTATGACTACTGATTTATTTGACTTATTTGATTTATTGATTACTTTAACTTAAATTGAGTAAGTTCACAGATTAGTTTTTTTGTCTCAAATCGGTTTCCTCAAACGGTTTGAGTTGACAACTTATTGGGTTTTACAGTACTCAATTGGTTTGAGTTCTCTACATTTATTAGGTTTTACTGTGCTCAAATTGCTTCATTTACACAAATGGATTAAGTTGACATTACTCATTAGGATTGGTTTTTGTACTTAAATGGTTTGTTGCAATTGGTTTCCTCAAATGGTTTGAGTTACCTTAACTTATTGGGCTTTTCAGTGTAAGTTTCATTCAATATAAAAACAGCAAAGACATTGCCGTATAAGACTCATAATCTCATATTATTGTGGAGTTATAATCCCTACACTAATTGATTAGAAAGTCTCATTTCAGATGACTGTAAAATGTAGATTCAAGCGTGAAAGTTTCTTTAAGTACACTGTAAAACCCAACAGTCACTTTATCAAACGAAATAAGTGTAGTTAACTGAAAATTGACTGAAAGTTAATTCTACTCATTTGAAAAGAGTTTTGAACTCAGTGTTGAAGGTAATGAGTTAATTAAATACCTCATTACTTCAACTTAAATGGAGTAAGTTCACAGTACTCATATAGATTAGTTTTTAAACTCAAATGGTTTGTAGCAATCGGTTTCCTCAAACAGTTTGAGATGCCTTAAAATATAGTTTACATTACCCAGTTGGTTTACGTTCTCTTCATTTATTGGGTTTTACTGTACTCAAATTGCTTCATTTACTCAAACAGATTAAGTTCACAGTACTCATTACACTCTGAGAAATAAAGATACGCAAGCTGTCACTGAAAAGGTTTGTATTTTTTATACCTTAAAGGTCCAAATGTGTACCTTTTGAAAAGATACACTGTAAAAAGTGATTAGTTACTTAAAGCGAGTAAACCAATCGCCTTAAAACCAACAAGTCTGGAGTCTGGAAGAGCAGATTTATTTTACTGTATGTCATTTTGCTAGTAAAAGCTGGGGAAAAAGAACAAAAATAATAAAGGTGTATTGAAAAAAAAGGATTAGTTTACTTTTATTTTAAAAAACAGTACATTACTTTTGTAGTAAACTTGTTGCTTTTAAGGCAATTGGTTTACTCGCTTTATATAACCAATCACTTTTTACAGTGTACCACCCGAGTCACAGCTCGTGTACCTTTATTTCTGAGAGTGTAGGATTAGTTTTTGAATTTAAATGGTTTGTTGCAATCGGTTTCCTTAAATGGTTTGAGTTATTAACTAACTTATTGGGTTTTACAGTGCTGATTTAGCCTATTTTACATTATTTCTGAATTACAAGGCTAAACTGACTTAAAATCAGGTGTGACATTTAATATCAATATACTTATTCTAATCATAAGTGATCATTATACAATATTTTATACTATTACTACTACGGCAGAGAAGTGGGTGGATTAAGTATTAAATAAGATAAGTATTAAAAATGAAAATTCATTCATTCATTCATTTTCCTTCAGCATAGTCCCTTATTAATCAGGGGTCACCACATCAGAATGAACCGCCAACTTATCCAGAATGTTTTACACAGTGGATGCCCTTCCAGCTGCAACCCAGTACTGGGAAACACCCATACACTCTCACATGCATACTCATACACTACGGCCAATTTTGTTTATTCAATTCACCTATAGCGCATGTCTTTGGACTGTGGGGGAAACCGGAGCACCCTGACGAAACCCACTCCAACATGGGGAGAACATGCAAACTTCACACAGAAATGCCAACTGATCCAGCCGGGACTCAAACCAGGCAACAGTGCTAACCACTGAGCCACCCAGTCACCAAAATGAAAACTAACTAGTATTTTTAAGCATTGTAATTCTCAAATGGAGTATTTTGTTTTGTCCTCAAACGATTCTTGTTCTAAAGATTATTTTGCTATATAAACTATTGCAACACTTAATGATTATTAAGTAGGTGTCTTCTGTAAATCATGGTAAAAATGTACAATAGTAACTAAAAAATTAAGCTGTATTACACTTTTTATTATGATGCTTGAGGTTGAGATGGGAATAAACCCATTGAAAGAGGTACATTCACAGTTGAAACAAATAAGTTTAAAGGGGTGGTCCAGAGTGCATTTTTAAGGCTTGGTTGTGTTTATAAGATGCAAAGCAATGTGTGCTCATGCTTCATTTGTAAAAAATCATGTTATGTTTTCATACATCTTACTTTGATTATATACAGCTACTCAGCTAACATGAAAACGAATGTTATATATCCTAGTTCCTCTGCAAAACCTGCCCTCAAGAGGCTCTGATTGGTCAGCTAACATACTGTGCTGTGATTCGTGGATCACCTCCACGTCACCAGGAAGCATCTCTGTTATAACATATCCAGGGTGTGTGCACGTAACCTGAAGGGTTTATGACATCATTAACCCGGATGTATTTTTTTGCAGTCCCCAAACTTCGTTCTCTGTAGGCCTTGCTAAGAATCAGAATCAGAAAGAGCTTTATTGCCAGGTATGTTCACACATACGAGGAATTTGTTTTCGTGACAGAGCTTCTACAGTGCAACAGGATAACAGAGACAGGACAAAAAACAGATAATAAATATATAAAAAAAAATACAAGTAAGTAATGAATGCAAATATACAGATTGACAAGTGTATGTACATGTTTATTACTATATACAACTTTGTATGTGCAGCTGTTATGTGCAAATTGGCATGTAAGTGTGTTGTTAAATAAGTGTATATGTGTATAAAAGTGTATAGCAAGTAGTGATGTTGGTTCCACAATTATTATCATCAAGTGTTCATGAGATGGATTGCCTAAGGGGAGGAAACTGTTTCTGTGTCGGGCTGTTCTGGTGCGCAGTAACTAACTAAGTAGCTAACTCTGTAAAGGCTAATGTCTCTCTTTGCATCGAACTATGAGCGTATTACATTCAGAGATGTTCTTTATGTTCACACAGCTACATTACACATCAACTAAAGTTCACCCTTTAAGGTAAAATAGCACATAAATCAGGATTTCATCAAGCCATAATCTTGCTTAAAAATATTGCAAATATTTCATAGGAATCAGCAATGGGTGCTGATAACATGGATTTCTGCACACATCATTTCTAAAGAACCTGCAATATTTATTATATGATGGCACATAACGTTTTGCCTTAAAAACACAATTCAGCAACACATGCAGAATTTAAATTATGCAATCTACTCCACTTTACTGCAATGCTACCAATATAAAATTGTATTTCTTTTAATTCAGCTAAAAACTCACAATATTACTTATTGGCCTTGGGTTTGCAGTGCGCAGTTTAACTTTAGAACACAGCAAAATGTGTAAAAAATAAAAAAATAAAAAAATCACAAAAGCATTTTCCATTCTCCAACTTTCCTTTTAGGTATGAATCAACCAAAAATGTTACTTCTGTTATCGTTTACTCACCCTCCACTTGTTCCAAACATTTCGGAGCTTTTGACTGTGTAGACTATAAACTAATGTTACAGAGACTTAGGCTTTTATGTTTTGTTGTAGTCAACCTGCTCTGAAATGGTTTGAAAATGATTTTTCAGAACGCACTCAATGTGTGACTGTTGAAAATTATAATTCATCCTTTCTGCACGTCAACACTGGAGTTCCCCAAGGATCTGTTTTAGCTCTGTTGTTATTTTCTATTTACATTACCGATTTAAGTCATGGAATAGACTCAGCTAAAATATATATATACTTAAACCAAGCTGTTCAGTATTTACACAACGCTTTTCAAGCACTACAGTGTACGTTGCAGGATTTAAATATGGTTTTAAATAAAAAAAAAAAAAAGACTAAATATATGATTTTTAGCCATGGCCACACTAAGGTAACAGACCAGACAATTACATCTTTGTATAGAAAGAGTTAGCTCTTATAGAAATCTAGGTATTTGGATTAACGAGAGATTAGCCTTTGATATACACCTTGACAAGATATTGAAAAAGCTTAGGCCAAAATTAGGTTTCCTATATCAGTCAAAACATTGTTTTCCTTATAAGGCCTGTAAGAAATTAGTAGAGAGTACATTCTTGTCTTGATTATGGTGGTCATCTATATATGCATGCAGCCGCTACTCTACTTAGAAAACTAGATTCTGTTTATCACACATAATACGCTGTCACAGGTGCAGATTCACGGACAAATCACTGTGTTTTGTAAGATTCCTTAGATTGGTTATCTCTATATCAAAGGAGAAAATTACATTTATACTTATTTGCTTTAAAGGCTCTCTTAGGTAAACTACCATCCTATCCTTTTAATTTGCTCACATTTCACGTAAATAACCAACACACTAGATTTGGTTCCTGTATTTGGTTAACAATCACAAAGCTATTGTCTGAACTTTGCAAACGTGCTTTTTCCTTTTATGCTCCTAGGGCTTGGAATGACCAGCAAAATCAGCTTAATCTTGACACACTTCTGACTCTGAGTACTTTTAAACATCTTCTGTACAACGTCTTAAAGGATACTTGTAATATATATATTTTTTTGATCTGACCTTTTTTATGAATGGTGATTTTGTAATTTTGTGGTATTTTTTCTGTGATTTTTGTGTGAAACTTTGTGTGCTGCTTGTCGTCTTGACCAGGTCTCACTGGAAGGAGAGACAGTACTTGTCTCAGTGTGATCTTCTGGCTAAATAAAGGAAATAATTATAATAATAATAATTTATTCTACTGAACACAATAAAATTATTATTTTGAACAATATGGGTAACCAAACTATCATTGTACCCCACTGACTTTCACACTAGCCTACATACCCCCCACCCTCCTTTATGGAAGTTAATGAGGAAGTTTGGGGTAAACAACCTTCTTCAAATGATCTCCTGAATAGCAGAAAAACTATTCAAGTTTGGAAGAACATGAGTGTGAGTAAATAAACTGGGTAACACTTTAGGTAAAGTCACAGTTCATGTTATTAACTACTGACTAATTATCTGCCTATTAATAAGATATTAACTTTTCATTAGTTGTTAAAAAGTGTGATCTTATTTTACATTCATAATCATACCCAAAACCTAAACCCTTCTACCTTACTAACTACACTGTAAAAAATATCTGTTAATGAACAGTTTCTTTTGTGAATAACAAGTGTTATATGTTTATTTATGCTTGTGAATTGCATTATGGGACATTGAGCTCTGCTCTATCGACATTTTATGTTGAAAATTCAACTCTACAGTTTAACAAAGTGACTTTTATTAAGGGGCAGCCCAGTAGTGCAGTGGGTAGCGCTCTCGCCTCACAGCAAAAAGGTCGCTGGTTCGAGCCTCGGCTGGGTCAGTTGGCATTTCTGTGTGCAGTTTGCATGTTCTCCCCGTATTGGCGTGGCTTTCCTCTGGGTGCTCCAGTTTCCCCCACAAGTCCAAAGACATGTTATAGGTGAATTGGGTAAGTTAAATTGTCCATAGTCTATGTGTGTAAAAAAGGGTGTTTCCCAGAGATGGGTTGCAGCTGGAAGGGCATCCGCTGCGTAAAACATATGCTGGATAAGTTGGTGGTTCATTCCGCTGTGGCGATTCCCAGATTAATAAAGGGACTAAGCCCAAAAGAAAATGAATGAATGAAATGAATGACTTTTATTGACATTTTAGTAGTTTGAAATAACAATGTATAATATAGAAGGTATCTGAAGTCTGCTAAATTACAGAAAATAAACTGTCAGTTTATTACAAGGTTTTTGTATCATAATATACAGCACCAACCCAGACAATATATCACTTTCAACTATTAAAAATGTTCATAAAAGTCACCTTTTTGAATTTTTCAAGGTTAAAAGATGTTGGATGAATGATCACAGCCCCTTAATGCAATTCAAAAGCATACATAAAAGGGAAAAATAAAAGTAAAAACGTGAATCACACAATATGTAAAACTGCTAATTTACAGATATTGTTACAGTGTATTAATAAACAGCTAATTAGTAGTTGATTAAGCTAGTAGTGTTTGTTAAAGAGCCCCTATCTTGCATTATAAAAGGTCATATTTTGGTTTTGCGGATCTCCAATAACTGCTGCATGCAGGGTCAAAAAACACTTTCATTGTCTTTTAAGATGCATTTATTTTAAGCTAATTATTCCAGCGACTGGGTGACACAGTGGCGCAGTAGGTAGTGCTGTCGCCTCACAGCAAGAAGGTTGCTGGTCTGAGCCTCAGCTTGGTCAGTTGGCGTTTCTGTGTGGAGTTTGCATGTTCTCACTGTGTTCGCGTGGGTTTCCTCTGAGTGCTCCGGTTTCCCCCACAGTCCAAAGACATGCGGTACAGGTGAATTGGGAAGGCTAAATTATCTGTAGTGTATGAGTGTGAATGAGTGTGTATGGATGTTTCCCAGAGATGGGTTGTGGCTGGAAGGGCATCCGCTGCGTAAAAAAACATGTGCTGGATAAGTTGGCGGTTCACTCCGATGTGGCGACCCCGGATTAATAAAGGGACTAAGCTAAAAAGAAAATGAATGAATGAATGAATTTCAGCGACTCCCATATGATTCGTTCAGCGATTCATTTGTTCCCAAACCCCTCTTTAGCTAATCTGCGCTAATTGAATCAGTGACAAAGTCTGTTGTGATTGGTCGACTACATTCAGCATGAGATTGAGAGAAACACCCATCCATGGCTATGAAGTAGCGGAGAGTAAGTGTGAGTCCAATGCATGAATGCAATAAATCAATGCACTTAAACACCAGCATATTACTCTACTCCTAAACATAACCCTAAGTAATAACAACAACACACATTCAATATTAATTCACACAGTGGCAAAAGTTGAACTATTTTAAAAATTGAACGCGCTGCGCATGTGAGGAACAGCTGATGGTGGCCATAGCAAAGGCAAACAGCAGAGGATCACGAGTTCAGAAACGCATTTAAATCTGTAAAGGAAGAAGCACGCATCATGTTTTCAATGTGGTTTTGGGCACGATATGTGAATAGTCCTATGAAGGTTTAACCTGAGAGATACAGTACAAGCACTGATTTATAAAAGATGACTGATTACAAGCCCTGCGGGGTGATTACAAATAATAACAAACAATTAAACACATATTTTGCAAACTACACAAGACAAGGAAACAATTTTAATGACACTTACATGTTATGATCCGGAGGAAGAAGAAACAGATCCATATGAACTGTAACAGTTACTGACAAAGTCCCTGTCAAAGTCTGACAAGTTCCTTTCATAATAGTCTCTGCTGCCCCTTCAATAGCAAACGGCCAGCGAACCCGCATTGTAGCGTAGGTTATTGTATCAAAAATCAGCAAAATGGCAGGAACAAACACAGCACTAGGTTGGCTATACTGTGCTATAAGATGGCTGTATCGTCATCTTTGTGTTATGATCAGTCCCGTGATCCCAGACATTCCGCTAGTGTCCGAAGAAAAAGTGCGTTCACATTTTACCGGATCTGGAACTACATATTTGGTGATGTATCGTATTGACGTCGACGCAATCAATCAAAAGATCTGAACACAACTCGATTCATTTATTCGACTATTTCGTTAAAGAATTAATAGTTTTAAACACGGTGCACTTTCAGACCCATGATTTTCAAAAACCCATAATAAGGGCTCTTTAATACTGTGAATTGTGACCTAATCTAATAATAAAGTGTTACCAAAAACTCTCCGTCTAAGTATGAAGGGAAACAAAAAATTACAGGGAGACTGACCCTAAACACACAGTAGAGTGAAGAAACTGATGGTAACTGTACCCAAATTCATGCACAAACTTCAAAGTTAGTTGGCAGATGCCGCCCCGCCGCCTTGGCCTCGGTCCACAACAGTGTTGACGAGTGTAATCTCCTGCCATCTCAGCTCTGTGTTTCTTTCATGTCTGCTTCTGCCATTCTGTTCACCCAATATGCTCTTCGTGGTTTACTCATCCACACCGTCTGTAAGCAGATCCCTCGTTCACACCATTGAGCTGCGAAGGGCTAGTGTGTTACACCAAATCAACAAAAATCTCATTTTCAGGTATGGAGTGCGAATGTAAAAGTCAGCAGCAGGCCGTATATCAGCATGAAAGGGGCAGCTGCCACTTGAAGTTGCGGTGACTTCACTACTCTGGTCTGCTGTAACTGTGCCATCTGCTGGGATCTGCTTATACACTCACCCGCTCTGTTTACACACTGCGCGCTGAACATGCCACATCTGCTCTCTCCCGCTTAATGTACACATTAAGTACAGCACATCGCCACAGCTGCTCTACAGACTCACACACATATACACACAAAAGCGCCACATATGCTGTCTGCTCATGAAAACCTCATTTCATAATTCTGTGGTCACCCTGCTGGCAAAAGTACTGTACATTACGGTGACCAGATTTCTGAGGGACATTTTCTAGTTCAGTGGTCAGAAGAGCACTGGAATCTCAGTTAGGATTATCTATGATCAGAGCCACACAGAATCTGTGGCCTTTTTTTGTTATTTCTAAACTAATTTAGTAAAAAATAAATTAATAAATAAATTTAAAATCTCTGAATTTATGTAGAAAAATTTGGAGCTGGAAACATAAAATCATTATTTTTTTAAATCCCTACTTAATGAAACAATGCTCCTGGAACAATATACAGTACATACTACTTAAGAAACAAAGGGGATGTCTTTCAAAAACTATGGATGCCTCTAATGAACCTCTGACTCTCTGATGCCTCAGTTGTATTTTTATAATAAGTGTGACTACTCAATCACAGCAGAACTTTATTTGTTTATTATGATTTTTGAGTTCTATTTGTATTTTGTATATTACTTATTTATTTTTATGACTTTTGCTGCTATACTTGTGTCTGTTTGTATGTTCATTCTAATCAATAAACAAAGATTTTTTAAAACTTTTAAATCCTGTTTACAATGCAAGTACACTTATTTGGTAAACAAAGCTACACTGTAAAAATACTGGGTTCCACAAAATCAATTTGTGTTGGGACAACAAGACGGAATTAAGTTATTAGTTTTTACAAATGTAAGTGGATTGAACATGAAACAATTAAGTTGTCCCAAAAAAACTCAGGAATTGTGTTGTTTCAGCTCATTTTAAGTAGTTTGAACAAACAGCAAACCGTCTTCCTTAGAATTATAAGGTGCTACCTGACATTTTTGTCAGAATTGAGTTATTCACATATTCTTATTAAATGACAACTTATTTACATTATGGGATGTTATTTTATAAGTTGTTTACATTTTAAGACTTTTTATTTCAAAAAACAAATGTTACACACATACTGTTTTCTATGGAACCCAAAAACTTTGAAGCTCAATATCTCAGAATCATTCAGAACGCAGATAGAACCTTATAATTCTAAGGTGACGAAACGTCATTTTGTGTATAGCAGGTCTCTCATATCATACATTTACTATAGATATACATTCACTCAACTCAACACTTGCATAATTGTCCAAAATATTACTGAAATCAAGTGATTTACACACATATACACACTACTTAATAATCTGAACTGAATCAACATAATTCTTGAGTAGTTTTCGGGACGACGTGATTGTTTGATGTTTAATCCACTTAAATTTTTTAAAACAATTAAGCTAACATAATAGATTTGTGTTGGGACGACATGAAGCAATTGTATGGAACCCAGCATTTTTTTTTCAGTACATAAGTAAATAAATAGATTGAATGATGGGCTCAAAAATCTGCAGATATATTAATTAAAACAGTTCAGTTAATAAATCCAAAATCAAACCAAAAGTATTTCAGAGGTAGTTAATGTGTCGGTGCTCGTTGGGTAAGGGATTCATAAAGATAAACAACGAAATCACAAGTCCAAGACACTCAAAAAGTAAGTGAAAAAATTAAGAGGCCTTTATTAACATGCCTATTCTATATGAACAATCGCCATGTAGAGTGTATAGAATAGCCAGTTTATAATAGCTTTTTATTTGTTTATCTTTTGAAGTGCCTTGAACTTATGATTTCGTAGTTCCAGTTAATGTTCGTTTTTTTTAAATAAATGCTGTTTAGGTCATCAACATTAGCTAAATAGCTAATGGTTAACTTCATAAATGGGCTATATGCACAGCTAGGGTTTTATAGCCAACGATAAACTAATGTAATTACAATACATTCAGTTAAATAGACTTCAGCATTTATTTAGTTGTTCAAGCGTAAAATGAGATAAAAGACCATTGTAACCACTAGCGCCGTCAGTAGCAACAGGCTAGCACAGAAACTCCATTGAATACTAGGGTAAAATAAACAGTCAGATTTGAAAGACATGGCGGGGGGAAATGGAATTTAATGCAGCGCTTCTTGTCCGATCTGAGACCCACTTCATATGGTATATCCAACAAGCGGTGAAGATCGCTGATTTTTAAAAAAATCAGATCTTAAACGTGACAATTTTGTAACGGAAAGATCGGAACACCGGAAGCCCTTGGGCTGCCTGGCTGAAAATTTCAAGTCCGTGTGCATATAGCCCATTAGGCTACATAATATTGGGAATGAATAAACTACAGCTATTTACTATTGGTGAAAAAATATATAAACTAGCCACCAAAGCTTTTTGGCTAGCCTACTCCTAAACATTATTATATTATAACCTAGCTAAATAAATGAGCAACAACAGACTCTCGTTGGATTTGAAATAGCATACTTATATGTGAAAAATAATGCATGGCAAGAGTAGTACCTGTCTCAATTCAAATCAACCCAGGCTCATTCTGAAAACCTCTACATACATTTCTGGAGACTGAGAAATACGTCCCAGGGGGTGCGATTTTGTGCAGTTTGTGTTTTCGCGAATCCATGAGAGCCCGCTGTGTGCGGTTTTTGAGATCTCAAATTTCGCGCCTGCTATTCTTTCGTAAACCCACCAGAGGCCGCTGTTGACTGACTGAATGACTGACCGATCGACTCACTCACCCTCCTTCTTCCCTAAGCCCAACCAGTTTTATCGATTGACTTCCCTAAACCCAACCAACAATTTTCACAAGTAATCCAGAAAAAGAAAAGCCCTCGTCTGATTTTTACCACCTTTTTCAGATTTGACCACATTCTCACCCTGTTATTTACTTGTTTATTTTTTGGATTCTGTTTTTGTCTTGCTTTCTTTTCCAGACTCGAACCCCGTCGTCATGGTCAACTCCTCTCTGTGTCTTAAGTCCACCGATGTACATGACGAGCTAACTAGACAAACTGGTTACAGCGGGAAAGCGGCCCATAAGGAGCTAAGTGGTCAGCTGGTAACCGCGAAAAGGAATGGCATCATACCGCCCCGTAGTGTTCATTTAAAAAATGAAATCCAGCCATACCTACCTCTGGTTACATAATTCACAATCTCCAGAAACGTATGTAAGGCTACGTTTTCAGAACGAGCCTATATTGATTTAAATTGTATTCGGAAAACCAGTAGGAAAGTCGGTACCCTGATGATTTACTACTTTCAGGGAGTGTCTGAAGTTGCATACAATGAACACTTTACTATCCCATTAGGCCACACAAGAGAAATTAAAAACTAACAAATTAAACATAATTTTTTTATAGAAATATTCAAACATGAACATAAGCTTGATCATAAACATGACGTAAATGATATTGGTAGGCAAATAGGTATATGTCTATTATAAACTTGTCACAATAGCTATTAGATTAAACATTATTAAGCCACACAAATATGCTGAACATATACCTTTAGGTATTGGTGAACATTATGATGTATGTGTCACATCAACTGAAAAATTTATTATTTTTTAGAATGTTCAAAAAAACGTTGTACTGTAAACTCTTAATTAAACACGTTGTATTCTCAAGCATAACAGGAATAATGCATCTTATTTTACATTCTGTCAAAACTGTCCATTATTCATTCACTAATAGTCTGAGCATCCTATGAGGACTGTATACTGTATCTCTTGTTTCCTGCACAGTTGCAGGTTCTTCAGAAAATGACTGCTTGTCTCAATGACTCCTGGGAAACGCATGCTTTTTTGAAGCTAGTGGGCCTTTAGAATCGTTCACCAGAATGTGTTTTGAATGGAGCGTAATCTCTCTCTGCTGCTCGCTGCTCTCATGAAGCTAATTACAACTATAATCATCTTTGCATTCGTTGCAAAGCTTAATGGCTTCAACAGGAGCCGGTAATTATGTAAAAATAGGAGAAACGTTTGGTGGCAAACATCACTAACAACAGCAACAAAAAGACATTATTGTGCACACCGGCAAAGCACATCATGTTTCTTTGTTGAAGTTCATCCTTCACAACAGCCTGGGCTGCAGCTCATCACAGCACAGACGGTTACAGAAACAAGTTTTCTCAGTTTTTTTAAAGATTTTATGCCTTCCCTCTAGTTATTTCTACACAGTCAATGTTTGATACAAAAATACAAAGATGGCCAGACATGTAAAAGACTCTAACCCAAAACAATCCATTAGTAAAGAAGACTAACAGCAACTAATAAGTAAACATTAATCAACAACAGTCTGTAGTTAAAGAGGTTTAACCATTATTCATTTATCCATTCAGTTTCCTTCTGCTTAGTCCCTTATTTATCAGGCATCGCCACATCGGTATGAACCGCTAACTATTCCGGCATATGTTTTACACAGTGAATGCCCTTAAAGCCGCAGGTTTAACCATTAATGGGTAAAATTTAAATAATGAGTAAACAAACCTAATCAACAACAATCTATGACTAAATCCAACTGACAAATGACAACCAAAGAAAACAATCTGTGATTAAACTAGACTGACCAGCAACAACCAATGACAAGAGTCATTAACCAGCAACAACAATCTGTTTCAAATTAGACTGACCGAAAACAACCAATGACTAAAAAGATTAACCAAAAAATCGGTCAATAATTGAAAATGATAAACAACAATGACCAAATTGATTAACCAACATAAATCTGTGTTAAACGAGACTGACCAACAACAACCAATGAGTAAAATGATAACTAACAAGATTCTGTAATCAAACGAAACTGACCAACAACTACAACAACCAATGACTAAGATGATAACTAACAACATTCTGTGATCAAACCAGACTGACCAACAACAACAACAACAACCAATGACTAAAATGATAACTAACAACATTCTGTGATCAAAACAGACTGACCAACAACAACAAGAACCAATGACTAAGATGATAACTAACAACATTCTGTGATCAAACCAGACTGACCAACAACTACAACAACCAATGACTAAAATGATAACTAACAACATTCTGTGATCAAACCAGACTGACCAACAACAACAACAACCAATGACTAAAATGATAACTAACAACATTCTGTGATCAAACCAGACTGACCAACAACTACAACAACCAATGACTAAGATGATAACTAACAACATTCTGTGATCAAACCAGACTGACCAACAACAACAACAACCAATGACTAAGATGATAACTAACAACATTCTGTGATCAAACCAGACTGACCAACAACAACAACAACCAATGACTAAGATGATAACTAACAACATTCTGTGATCAAACCAGACTGACCAACAACTACAACAACCAATGACTAAAATGATAACTAACAACATTCTGTGATCAAACCAGACTGACCAACAACAACAACAACCAATGACTAAGATGATAACTAACAACATTCTGTGATCAAACCAGACTGACCAACAACTACAACAACCAATGACTAAAATGATAACTAACAACATTCTGTGATCAAACCAGACTGACCAACAACAACAACAACCAATGACTAAGATGATAACTAACAACATTCTGTGATCAAACCAGACTGACCAACAACAACAACAACCAATGACTAAGATGATAACTAACAACATTCTGTGATCAAACCAGACTGACCAACAACTACAACAACCAATGACTAAAATGATAACTAACAACATTCTGTGATCAAACCAGACTGACCAACAACGCCAACAACCAATGACTAAGATGATAACTAACAACATTCTGTGATCAAACCAGACTGACCAACAACAACAACCAATGATAAAAATGACTAACCACCAACAATCTGTAATCAAACGAGGCTGACCAACAACAAAAACAATCAATCACCAAAATGACTAAACAACAATATCCTGTGATCAAACGAACCTGACCAACAACAACCAATGACCAATTTTATAACCACCAACATTTTGTGATCAAACCAGACTGACCAACAACAACCAATGACTAAACCCTACTGAAAAAACCAGCTTAAACTAGCCTAGACTGGTTGGCTGGTTTTAGCTGGTTGACCAGCCTGGTTTTAGAGGGGTTTTGTCCATTTTCAGGCTGGTTTCCAGCCATTTCCAGCCTGGTCTCAGCTGGTCAGGCTGGAAAATGACCAGCCAAAACCAGCTAAACCATCCTAGCCAGGATGGGAGCCCAGCCAAAACCAGCTATGTCCAGCTTAAACCAGGCTGGTCAAGCTGGTTTTAGCTGGATTTAGCTGGTCATTTTCCAGTCTGACCAGCTAAGACCAGGCTGGAAATGGCTGGAAACCAGCCTGGAAATGGCCAAAACCCCTCTAAAACCAGGCTGGTCAACCAGCTAAAACCGGCCAACCAGCCTAGGCTGGTTTAAGCGGGATTTTTCAGCAGGGAAATGATAACTAACAACATTCTGTGATCAAACCAGACTGACCAACAACAACCAATGACTAAAATGATAACTAACAACATTCTGTCACTTAAATGATATCTGACAACATTCTGTAATCAAACAAGACTGACCAACAATAACAAACAATGACTAAAATGATAACTAACAACATTCTGTGATCAAACAACAACAACAAATGACAAAAGTGATTAACCAAAAACAAACAATGAGCAAAAAAGACAAACCAACAACAATATGATTAGGACTGATCAAAAACAACAAAGGATTAAAAAAGCCTACCAACAACTGAGAAGACTAACAAACAATAATATATAAAAAAGCAACAACCAACCAATAAAGTACACTAAACAACAATATGATTAAGCAAGACTGAACAATAACAAAATAACTGAGCAACAACATCAATAAATAAACAAGATCAACCAATTACAGATACAAATTGTCTAACTATTATTGACATAAGATGTGCATGTGAGAAAGGCTGTCAGTTTATTGCAAACAGCTCCACTCTGCTGTCTCTGAATGCTTCATGCACAGAACCTATTCGCCACTTCACTGCATGAACAACATTTCAGGGGACGAGTAGCAAAACTGCACAGGCATCTGAAAAATGCAAAGTGAACAGGACATTTCACCAGAGTTTCACCTGTCATTATGTCAACAGGATGAACAAGGTACCTTGCCGGGTTCTTCTCTCAACAAAGAGAAAATCTCAGACTCAACAGCAAGTGTTTTTGCTCCATTTCAGAGCTCAGTGGTTTATTCCTCTGGCTGATGGTCATGTCAATTGTTCCTGGGAAGGATCCTGTCCGCAGGAAAGAAGTGTCACTAATGAGATCACAATTGTTATTAGATAACACTGTGAGTAGATGTAGACATGTCTTCTGATTCCTTGATGTTTCTCTTGATAAAAAGTCTAATTTCACATGTCCTCTAGAGACAATATTTCAAATAATACTCAGATTCCTCCAGATAAATGAAACTCTTTTAGGTAATATTTTACAAAAAGGGTCTAGTTGACCATATAAACTAATAAGAAGAAAAAAGAGACTGTAAGTGAATTATTAATTGTGGTTATGTTAATAATAATATTTGCTGACACATAACTGTTAATATTATTTAATGAATCTGAGTTAACATTAACACACAATAAATATTTGAATTTTAATGTTAATAAAAAGTGAATAATCCTATGAACATGTATTGTTCATTGTTAATTGATCCCTCTAGGATTTTGTGTTTGTTCTTGAGATAAAAGTATTATATAAAAGTATAAAAGTATTGAGGCAAACGATGCCATACATTTTCAAAAAGTCATCACCAAGCCAGCCGTTTAACCCTCGTGTTGTGTTCACATCCTTCCCCTTACTTTAGTGTTCCCGGTCAAAATTGACTGGTCTGTTTTAACTGCTCTTATATTAGCACAAAAAACATTTTTGATAGATGACAAAAATCAAAATACTTTGTTTCATTACTAATAGACAGCTCGCTAAGTGAAGTTTATTTATAAACTAATTTCGAGAGGATCACGTGCTTATGATTGCTAGCGGCTGGATCCGCATTATCCAATTCTCAAGGCACCAATCAGATGACTCCTAAGCTACTACAAATACCCGGGGTTACATTCCACCGCTATCTTTGTTTTGAAGAATCCCCC
This sequence comes from Danio aesculapii, assembly GCF_903798145.1. Taxonomy (NCBI): domain Eukaryota; kingdom Metazoa; phylum Chordata; class Actinopteri; order Cypriniformes; family Danionidae; genus Danio; species Danio aesculapii. The sequence goes on along the minus strand of NC_079454.1, from coordinate 20,369,942 downwards.
CTTCCACCCCTACTCCTCCTTCTTCCTAGATGAGTGACATGGTGGCCCAGTGCTTAGCACTGTTGCCTCACAGCAAGAACGTCTCTGGTTCCAGGCTTTACCAAACCAGCAGACGTTTCTGTGCGGAGTTTGCACTTTCTCCCCGTGCTCACGTGGGTTTCCCCCGGGTTCCCCGGTTTCCTCCCACTGTCCAAAAACATGCAACTTAAGTTAGTTGACTAATCCAAATCGGCACCCTAGACATGCTTCTAGTAAGTAGTTATCTCTTAAGAGCAATCACTATCTGTTCACTAGTTACTACAGCAGGGGAGTTCTCAAGATCTACCTGAGCTCAAACTCCCCTCTCGCCTTGCAACGGGAGGGCGCCCCGGGCTCGAGGATCTTATGAGCTCAGGGCTCATTCCCGGGACAGCATGCCAAACAAGCTTATAATCAATCATCAGCTAAGTGTGAACTCTTGAAATTAACTATCACAGTGTCTGACACAAAAAATATGAAGTTTAAATCCATCTGAATGATTTATCAACCAGCAAAGCACAAACAAAACTGTATACTTTCCTGTGTCTTGAGTTCTTGACTTTTCACTTTTCAAGTCCATCAACTGGACTATATTAGTTTACTAATATAGGGAATAGCGACTGAGGGTATAGACGGGGAGCATAGACGCAGAACTAGCCCCTGTTTCATTTTTCAGCAAGATGCTTATGGTCTAATCCAATATAATAATTGATGCTAAGCTAAAAGTGCTCCTGCTAGACCCAGAGATAGGCTGAACGAAGATTGGCAGAAAGAAATAAAAAAAAGGAATTGGGTTCACATAACATACACCTTTCTAGTCTGTGTGAATATATGATACATTGTTTTATCAGAAAATTGATTCACGTTGGAGGATCCAACGCTATCTAAAAGCAATTCATAGCTTATTGATTTAGTGGCTAATCCATATGAATTCACCGTATGGGTTTAGGGGTGGGCTTGGGTGCCATGCCGCCTTTTAAAAATCGTACATTTTCGTATGACTGAACTCGTACGAATTAGCCACTAAACTGACAAAACGTGAAATGGTTACGTTTCCTTGTGAGATCAGGCTGGAGGATTGGCACATAAGCGCGGAAAAGAGATGTGTATATATCTGCAAAAGACATTGTTCAGTCTGAAATGTGTGAGTGAGTGAGTGAGTGAGTGAGTGAGTGAGTGAGTGAGGAGTGAGTGAGTGAGTGAGTGAGGGAGTTGGGGTGGTGTGTATGGGGATGTTTCCTATCTGATTAATGAATATAGCCTGGATACCCATTCATTTCCTTTGGCGGTCTCTTTTGACCGGGAACACCACAGGTGTAACAAGGTTGATTAAAACACTGAAAATTCAATGAAAGTGTGGACGATATCATAAGGCCTTGAGGCAATCAGATGTAATCAATGTTTTAAGTTGTAAATCGGTCAGATTTCACCCTAACACGACAGGAAGGTTAAAGCAGCAAATAAAGCCCTGCGTGACGGGGCCACCCAAAAAGTTATTTAATTTTAATTTTGGTTATTTTCTTAAATGACAACTGACACTCACTGACTGATCATAATTAACCATTAACCAAAACAAACCAAACAAACAAACAAACATTAAAATAAAATAGATTGTTCAGTTAGATTTAGTCAACATTAAAACACCAACAGAATAAAAGCACATATATAAAATAAATAAAATAACTAGGCCTATTTGAAATACGTTTCACTTAAATCAATCAAGTTTAAAATAAAACTGTATGAAGTCTCTGGGTGCCATTTATTTATTTACGATGAAAAAAAAAATCACAGAATCATACACTGTGCCCGCATGCTTCACTTTCACTTTCATATTCACATTTACAAGACATAACCTATATTGTTTATAATGAATTCTGACAATAGTAGGTCAGACTATCCCACATGTCTGCAAACAATAAAAATTCAGCACTGATAAACTCAACAGGGGGCAAGCCTTCACTCTCTGCCCATGCAGTTCTCTCTACACCATGCACTGATCACAACAGGGTACCATTTCCAATCTCATATGTGATATTTCGTTCTTCTTATCACTTCACGGCCATGTTTGGCTCTGTAATGTAGTTTGTGGATCAGTTGTCGGGTGAACCCTCATTCACACTATGAGCGACTCGCGACAAGCGATCGATCATTTCAACAGGGAGTGAGCGATTACCGGCGACCTCCGTCTATGCTAGTGACAGCAACCGTTGGTGATCAGGAGGGTGTGTTGAGCAACACAACAATGTTGAGAATCCTTCAACTTTATGCAAATGAAAAGCAACTTTTTTGAGCAACAGCCAATAGGAGCACCAGTAGAGCTCACATGATCTTCTCCCAGCTCCTGCTGAGGACGGTTGTGTGGCCACCATTTTAAAAAATGAAAGCGAGGCTGCGGTGGGAAGAAACCAGGAAGTATAAGATCAGCACCGTAAACATTGCAACAACATGATGTGGACTACAAACCTCCAACTGTTGCCGCAAATTCAAAATGCAGATATGGTGTAAACATCACTTTAATATCATTCAGTTAAGTTTAATTTAAACAATTAAAAGCATACTAGTCATCAAAAAAAAAAATAAACAATCTCTTTAAGAATAATATGCTTAAGTATCCTCCTTGTCTTCAGTTTATGGCACCAGGTAAACACCGTGGGGATGCTTCCCTGCTTCAGTCTATGTAACCGGGAGAGCAATAAAACAAAACAGTCATCTGTAGCACATCCTTGTGTTGTCTGTAATAGTGTTGTCCTGAAACACCGAAATTTTAAAAACGTTCATTTCCTGCTAACATTTTTGCGCCGTGAGCACGCTCTTAAACAGCGCTGGTTTGCCATAGTATTCACCAGTGCTCAACAGAGATGACTGTGATTGGCCGTGAAGGTCATCAGTTCACCGCTCTTCACCGAATGCAAACACAAATTCAGGGACAGTGGAGCGTTTTAAAGCCGTGAAGATCAGTCGATTGCTCGTCTGTGTTTGCACTCATGAAGGTGAACTGACGACCTTCACGGCCAATCACAGTCGTTTCTGTTGAGCGCTGGTGAATGGCAAATCAGCAGTGTTTCAGAATTTGCTCAACAGTGATTAAATGTTAGCGGGAAATGGACATTTTTTAAATTTCAGAACTCAGATTCAGTCTTGTGAAAGAATCACATCAGCTCAAACTTGAGTTTGATAAATGGCATCTAAAATGTATGGTTGGGAAATAACGTTAGCTAACTAGTACCAATTCCCTTAACTTAGCTGAAAAGGAGATCTGATATCCCTTTTTATTTTCACTATCCATTCAGGATGAACCTTCGGGTCACTCGGAAGGCGGTAAAATGAAGAATTTGTGTCACTTTCTCTTTGCTGATAAGATATACAGCCAGGTGCACAACTTTCCTGTGTCACTCAGGTGATACTTCTAGGTTTTTTCCAACCGAAGCCTCGATTTCGCTTTTAAAATGGCGGCTGTGTGAAATCAGCCCATGCTGTAGGCCTACACAGACCTCTGTTTGCAGCAGATCACCCCCCAGAGTGACAGGCAGCTCCAAAGTTGCTGCTAATGTGAATGAGGCAAAGATCTTCCTATAGTAAAGTCATCTAACGCTACCCCAAACAGTCACAGGAAGTGTGATCCGACAACTTTGAAATCATGCAGTGCAAAGAATATGAGATGTTGTGTCAAAGCTTTGAAGGTCAATTGTAATTTTTTCCCCTTGTCTGATTGACATGGATAACAAAACGTGGCTCTCAAAGCCTGGGTCTCAAAGCATTTACGCTTAACATGCATAATTAATCTCATCTTATTGTATGATATGTAGCTCGCTCAAAATGGGGCAGCTCTTCTCAAGCATGAAAGGCAGCAGAAAAGTGCAGAAATAAGAGTTAATGTTGACTGTTTCACTATTCAGCCCTCTGACTTGTGATCTCTGACATGGGGCCAGTTGCTCCGTACAGAGAGCCAAGAGAAAGAGAGAAAACGAAAGGCAAGTGAAGGGTTCAGGGTGAGAGGAGATGGAGGAAGGCGGTGGATCAATAGTTTAGGCTTTTCAAGAGCTGCATCATAACCAGAGCTAACATCTGGCATTCACTGACATTTTCTGTTAGCCTGATAAATGTCATGGGTGCTAACAAACAAACCCACCAGTCTGCTCCTTGCCCCCCACACTCGCATGCTTCTCAAATGTTGGAGCCGTGTGTGAACCCACCAAAGCCCACTTGTGTGCTATTGGCCTGTGCTCTGTATCCCGATTTCTGACTCACTGAATGAAGAGTGCAATTGAAGCCACCTCTGAAACCTATGGGCCTTGATATAATACGCTCTGTTCTGTTTTTCGCTTGGGGTAAGAAGAAGTTCAAGTTACGAAGAGACAAGAACGGAATATACCAATATCCAATTAGACAGGAATGAATGACACATGAATCTGTCTATTTGATGACTAGTCGATTCTTGGACTATTGTTAGATGTCTACAGTGTAAAAAAAGCTGGGTCCACACAATAGATTTGTGTTGAGATAAGGGTTGTCACGATACTAGTATTTGGTACCAATCGATACTGAAATTTAAAAAACGTCTATTTTCTGCTAACATTTGAGTGCATAAACAGTGCTGATTTGCTATTGTGTTCACATGCTCAACAGAAATGACTGTGATTGGCTGTGAAGGTCATCTGTTTACCAAATTCATTGCTGTTTACTAAGAGTAACTACAGATACACAGACAATGGAGTGTTTCAAAAATTCACGTCGATCAGCTGGTTTGTCTGACATATGAGTGACTTTATGAGCAATCGTGACTTTAAAATGCTCCAGTGTCCCTGAATCTGTGGTTACACTCAGTAAACAGCGGTGAGTTCGGTGAACTGATGACCTTCATGGCAAATCACAGTAATTTCTGTTGAGCATGTGAACACAACGGCAAATCAGCACTGATTAAGAACGTGCTCCATAGCACTCCAAATGTTAGCGAGAAATGGACGTTCTAAAATTTCAGCATCCATTGGTAACGAATTCCAGTATCGTGCAACCCTTGTTGAGATAACTTATTAGTGTTTACAAACTGAAGTGGACTGAATATAAAACAATTAAGTTTTCCCTTCAAAAAACTCAAGAATGGCTTCCGGTTGGGTGGGCTAATGGAGCAGATGTGATTGTTTCTCGCTCTTGTTCTTTTTGATTTAAACTTGCATAAAGCTCATTTAGTAAAAATCCAAACACTTTTATGTAAAACTATCATTTTGATTAAACATGACCTCCAAATCTCTTAAATAGAGCAAGAAAGAAGCCACCACAAATGAGCTGAACATGGTCAGACATTTGTATCAAGATCGACAAACCCTACTGGTGGAATTTAAATCCTCCATTTCAACTCTTGAGGAGAAGATGGACCGCTTTCATTGTATGCAGTAAGATCACATACAAAAGATTGCTTCGTTAGAATCAAACACTAACGCACTCGAAGAGTGGGTCATGGCTTTAAAATCAGTCTAGTGGAGACCTGTACGAAATTACAAGATAAAGTTGTGGACCTTGAATTGCGTAGCCACCGGAATAATATTCGGATTGTGGGCATACCAGAGTTGCTTGAAGGGTTTAGACCTTCGATATTTTTTGCGCAGGTACTAGTGAACATTCTGGGGGAAGAAGTTTTATCCTCTCCTCCTGAGATTGACCGGGCACACAGGGCTTTGTATAACAAAAAAGTCAAAAATTGTGTTTTGGCTCATTTTAAACCGTTTTTCATTGACAGCCCAAATTTAGCTTTGTTTTAGCTAAGCAAACATCGTAATTCATCACAGTTTTTTTCTGGCAGCTGGGGTGGCGAAAAAAACCCCCTAAAATAATGGCTGTTAAAATTTATGTAGTTTAACATCCTAAATGCTACAGTAAATTTCTGTTATTTAATGGCCACTATAAAAAAAAATAAAATAAAAAAAAAGTAAAATAACAGATTTTTTTTACAGTGTATGCTTAAAGACCAGACTTTTATTGAGCATAAAATTGCTTGGTGGGCTGGTATATGTCTTGATGCTTCCCACACTGTTAATTATGGCATTAAGATAAATATTTAAATGTGTGCTGTGTATTTTTCTGTCAGTTACAAAATAAACACAATAAAACTGACAAGGGCAGAAAACAGCAGAAAATATTGTGATCATAGCAATGTGGATGTTTGAACAATTCTCTCCACTCTAATAAAGTCTTGTACTGTTTATTTACAGTATACTGTGAGTAAACTTTCTATTGTTGAAAATAAACAATGGCTACAGCCCTTTATACAATAAAAATTCTCTTTAAAGAGGTCACGAAAAAACAAACAAACAATTTAAAGGTAGTAAACTACTTTCTGTTGGATTTTTACACCCCTCATCAAAACACACCAATTGAATAGACATGGAGGATTACAGAAGTAAACCCCAAGCGGGTATGATTGGCTAATGGTTTCCATTATACATTCATTTGTATATTCATTTTATTTTCGGCTTAGTCCCTATATTAATCCGGGGTCGCCACTGCGGAATGAACCGTTAACTTATCCAGCACACATTTTACGCAGCAGATGGCCTTCCAGCTGCAACCCGTCTCTGGGAAACATCCATACACACTCATTCACACTTATACACTATGGACAATTTAGCCTACCCAATTCACCTGTACCGCATGTCTTTGGACTGTGGGGGAAACCGGAGCACCTGGAGGAAACCCACAGGAACGCAGGAAGAACATGCAAACTCCACACAGAAACGCCAACTGACCTAGCCGAGGCTCGAACCAGCGACCTTCTTGCTGTGAGGCAACAGCACTACCTACTGACAAATTTTAAAGTTGCGGCGGCTGTATACACATCCAGTCTTGATCTATGCTGCTGTGATTTAGGTTAAACACTTATAAATACTGAGTACACATCAAACAATCTGTCATAACAAAGCAATACTCCGGGCGTATAAAACGGAATTTGTTGTGGTAAGAGAAGCTGCGTGAATCTTTTCTTCATTTAATAAATGACTACCTCAGAAAGCAATTCTGACATGCAGTGAACTTGCGGTGGCGTTTGAAGGCGTGGGATGTGGATCACAGATGCTCTTGATTCTGGAGGTAATTAATAATAAAATAACACTGATACTGAAATGGTTAAGGTGTTTTAGAATGACCAAAAAACAACATTTCAGATGTTTTACCGTGTGCTTAGCCTGCTGGTTTGTTCATTCGCACACATTCGTGTTCATTCGTGTTTTTTGTGGGATAGGCTATTTAGTGTATTTCTGATTAACTATTTTTGGCTTACTTTAGGTCAGGGGTATACAAACTCGGTCCTGGAGGGTCGGTGTCCTGCTGATTTTAGCTCCAACTTGCCTCAACACACCTGCAAGAATGTTTCTAGAAAGCCTAGTAAGAGCTTGATTAGCTAGCCCAGGTGTGTCTGATTAGGGTTCAAACTAAACTTTGCAGGACACCGGCCCTCCAGGACTGAGTTTGGACACCCCTGCTTTAGGTCAAACTGTTCAAACTACACATCTAATTTGACTTTAATTTTAGGCTTTATGTAGAAACAAACACTTATTTTATGAGAAATCAGTCTTGTGAACTCTTACGGTGCTCTAAATCTGCCGGTTTCAGACTGTTGAATGACTTTTTTCTTGCATAGACTGGTTGGTGGATTATGCATTCACAATGATATGAACCATTATAGGGGTGGTCAAATGGATATGTATTATTTTAAATATTAACATTATTTAAAATACAGATCAGAGTGAACTTTTCCTCAGTTTCAAAGGGACCCCCCCCCCCCCATACATCTTGTTTTGACGTCCTTTAGGGGGGATCAACCCTTAATTAGGGGGTCAATCCCCCCAATACCCCCTGTAATTTGCACCATGCTCATATTGTAAATCTATTTAATGAACAGCTCTCTGAAGCCACTAACATCTACCTCTGCCTTAACATTCTTCTGCCACCCCAACATTCTATTCCAGTAGTTCAAATCCTTGTATCTGAAATTGCTAATATATTAATTTCTCTAAACTTTCACTCGCACAGAAATCACGGTTTTGTCCTCGCTGAGATATTTTAAATCTGTTGTCTAGACCCTGCTCCCCTTGAACGATTGGGCCTGAGATCATTGTATTTGCTCATGCCTCGTTAGCTCGCCTCTACTTGGCCTCAGTCTTTTCAGGTCACGTCTGAGGGCTCTGTGCGTCTGGTCATCTGCACCGCAGTCACACACAAATCCTGCTGCGCACGTGCCAGTGCTAATGACTGACGGTGCAGCGGGGCATATGGAGCATCGGGTCTTGCTTAATTAAATACAGCTCGAAAAAACACACACTGTTTGGATAGTTTTCAGGGGATGCAGGCGGGTCTCTAGTGAACAGTTTGGATGAGCTACTATGCTTTTTAATGTGTATATTAGAGGATTTCCAGTTTGTCCAGTAAAACAGCTTTTTGAAGTATATTTTATTTGAAAGTGTGCACAAAGATAGACGCTCAACTCATGCAGATGATTCATTGACATTCAGTGAGCTTCGTCTCTCCAAAAACCAGCAGTTTTTGACACACTTTGATGTCAACAATTAAAAACATGTCAAAAATGCTAATCCATTTGATGTCAGCTGACTACCTTGATGTAAAAAAGACATCAAATTGACATCTATTTTTGGTGTCAAAAACACACCAAAAATCAATGACAGGAGCTGTAATCTGTTTTGACATGTTTTTAATGCCAATATTAGATGTTAATCTGATGTCTTTTTGAAATCAAGTTCACGTGCATTGTAGGGATACAGAATCCAGTGTAAATTTGTGAGCTTTCAGATAAAAAAAAAAACTTTTTTGTGTTGTTAAATTTTTATGTTAATGTTGTGTCAATGTGTGGATGTCAAATGTACATCAAGGTTTTGACATAAATTTGACTTGGATTTTTAATGTGTTATTTAATGTCGTTTAAAGATCAAGGTGCCTGCTGGAAAGTTATGAGTTATTAGTCTATATAGAGTTTTGTTTGTTTATTTGTCTGTGTTTGATAACTAGAGGACTGGTTATCCTCAGAAGTCCCAAACTAAGTCAATTGTTATTCACAATCTCTCATTCTGATTCAGCTTTATCCTAGATTTGATTAGTCAAATTTGTTATTAGTGACCATTAGTGTACAAATGGTTGGGTAATGAAAAGAAATTTATGAATCTGTATATTATAGTCTTATTTCAGGCACACATGGGTACATTAAAAGTTTTAAATATTAAGTTTTATGTGCATATATTGAGGAGCCAAAATATGGAATATAGAAGATGGAAAATAGATTGATCCACAAGCTTTGAAAATTTACTTTAGAAATCAACTTTATTCTACAAACCAATAAATAAAATGTAAAGAATGGCCAGACTGGTTTGAGCTGATAAAAAGACAACAGTAACTCAAATAACTACTCGTTATAACCGAGGTATGCAGAAGAGCATCTCTGAACGCACAACACGTCCAACCTTGAAGCAGATGGGCTACAGTAGCAGAAGACCTTACCATGTGACATTCCTATCAGCTAAGAACAGGAAACTGAGGCTACAATTCGACACATGCTCACCAAAATTGGACAATAGAAGATTGCAAAGACGTTGCCTGCTCTGATTAGTCTCAATTTCTGCTGCGACATTCAGATGGTAGGGTCAGAATTTGGCATCAACAACATGAAAGCATGGATCCATCCTGCCTTGTTTCAATGGTTCAGGCTGCCGGTGATGTTGTAATGGCGTGGGGGATATGTTCGTGGCACACTTTGGGCCCATTAGTATCAATTGAGCATCATGTCAACGCCACAGCCTACCTGAGTATTGTTGCTGACCATGTCCATCCCTTTATTACCACAGTGGACCCATCTTCTGATGGCTACTTCCAGCAAGATAACCTGCCATGTCATAAAGCGTGAATCATCTCAGACTGGTTTCTTGAACATGACAATGAGTTCACTGTACTCAAATGGCCTCCACAGTGCTCAGGTCTCAATCCAATAGAGAACCTTTGGGATGCGGTGGAACGGGAGGTTGGAATTATGGATGTGCAAGGGTTAATGTAGTTATGAAGGCAAAAGGGGGTCTAACTTGATACTAGTAAGGTGTGTGTGTGTGTGTGTGTGTGTGTGTGTGTGTGTCTGTGTGGTCCTTTACTGACATCCGCCTGTGTGGCTCTTGTCGGGAAATATGGCGAAAAGTCCTACATGACGGTAATAGTTTGATTGCAGTGTTTACTTCAGTAATGCCACTAATATATGCATACTCCACATGTCTTAATTCCATTTCTGTTTAGTTCAGTTTTGACTTTAGTCGCATTAAGGTAATCAAAAATCACTGTTTACATGGTAGACCCTTAATCAGAGTATTGTTTTAATCATATTAAAATCGTATTAAAGTATTGTTGCCCATGTAAACATACTCAATGCAACCGTCAGGGCTCTGTGAATTTGGCTTAGTGAAGCATCATTTTCTGTATGTAGCTATGTACATTAAAAGCAAGTATGAAATCTCTGTTTGGAGCTTATGTAGGCCTACAGTTCAAAATTCATGTTTACCTGAATAAAAAGTTAGTAAACACCAGTACATCTTATTGATCATAATTTATTTTCATCACCAATTATCATAGTAGATCAGTTTCTCGAGCAGTTTGTGATGCATTTTGGAAACAGGAGCTGACGCCCTGGTCTAATGCGCCACCTGGCTTGAGAAACCCCCTCTTAAGGACTTATAACTTGGGTAGCACACATATTCTGAATGCCTTCGGCAGAATTCAAATGAGCCATTTTAATCTAAATTATTAAAAAAAAATAATCTATGCCCACCTATAATATATATATATATATATATATATATATATATATATATATATATATATATATATATATATATATATATATATATATATATATATATATACATATTAATGGTCAAATGTCAGTGCAAAACTCTAAGCAGAGCAGAGATCAAGATCTCAAATTGTATTATGAAAGTGTACGTAAAATATATTTAAATGTATATTGAATTTAACAAGGAAAAAACTAAGCCATTAAGGATAGACTTTAATAAGCTTTAGTTCAAAATCTATTGTTCAAAAATATAAAGCAATAATATTGTAAAATATTGTTAGAAGAAAAAATACATTTATGCACATTTTTATATTAAGATTGTATACCGTTTTACAAAAAAAATTTTGGCAAAATAAAATCCATTAGCTTAGTGGTTCTGAACCAATGGGGGTTTTAAAATTATTTCAATTTAGTTGCATTAACACAACATTAAAAACCCAAAAGCATGGGGAGTGATAAAGACTAAGAACTACTGCTGTGGAAAGAAAATTGGGCTGAAACTGAAGCGCCAAATATTTCATTATGCCAGAAGTGACCGATTTTTTTTTTTGGAAAGCTCTTAATAATAGGATAAAACCGGTTAACATTTGTCTCTCTGTGTCTGGCTCTCATGTCACACATTGCTACTGAAGGTATTAAAGACCTCTATTGGAAATGACACACTTCATGCCTTTCATGTATTAACAAAAGCACTGGCAGCACTTTTGAATATTACTGTACAGCTGTTGTCTGTATTTTTGTAGTCTATTGAAGTACATATGGCTAATTGGTTGTAGAGATGTGTGCGGTCTCTCTCTTTGTGTGTGTGTGTGTGTGTGTGTGTGTGTGTGTGTGTGTGTGTGTGAGACACGGATGAGTCACTAAATGAGTCATCGAGGGGGACACTTTCTTCAGGTCCTCCACACCACCTGCTGAACGCTCCTTTAGTTTCCCAGCATCCTCTACTCTCTGCTCCATATTGATTTATGATTCCATTTTCCCTCTATTCCTGGTTCTAATCATTATTTACTGCTCTTTCCCCCTCGCTCTCTCCTGATTATTTGTCTCTGCTGAGCTCCTCTTTGATTATGTGCAGCGTCTCCGTCCCTCTGCATCTCAGGTATTTATAGCCACGGTTCTATTCAATGTGAGGGAGAAACACACAAATGGCTGCAAATTAAATTTCAGCTTTTATGCAAGTGTGACAGGGCCAGATTTAGAGCGGGACGACCGTCTCTGGAGAAAAGGAAGAGAGTGCGTCCCATTACATCACAATGATGGCAACACTGAGGGCATAAATGCTTCCCAATGGGGTACAAAAAGCGTTCTGTTCTTTTATGATAGAAGATACCATGAATCACAAACACAGAGAAGGCTTTAAATTTCCAGTCCTTACAGCGTTACACAATCAAAAGTACACATGATTATGAAAGATGTGTCTAGAGCAGAAGTGAAGGCTTTAGGATGGACCGCTACTCTATATTAGAAATCACTGCTAACGTAGAAAACACTGAACACTGTGGCAGATGCAGAGAGTAAAAGCTGAACCTAAAATTCGGGAAAAAACACAAGTAGATAATAAATAAAAGCAATAAAAACATTGCATTATTATGTATTATGCTAAAGCAAGTGATAAAAACAAAAAGTGCAAAAGTAAAAATGCCCAAGATCAATCAAACAAGACATGAAGATTGGCATTAGCTTTAGCTAGTGTTGGGTAAGTTACTTTTAAAAAGTAATAGATGACAAATTACTGGAAAACTGTAATCTGATTACATTACAAATTACTTCATGCAAAAAGTAATCAGATTACTAATTACTTTACTTTGAAGTTACTTTTAAAACATATAAAATATACCTATAAAAATACAAAATAAACTGCAGTTCTTTCAGTAATTTAAAATTCTCTCAGCATTCACTTGTTCTAATCCTGTTTGTCTTTATTTATTTATTTTTACTCAAAAGAAGACATGAAGAAAATTGGATACCTGTAACCCTTGACATCCATAGTATGCAAAAGCACAGCAGTATTTGGGTGTTCTGTGTTTGTCTGAGGTCTACCGAAATGTGTATATATAAAAGCTGAAGCTGATCGGTCAGTTTTGTTGTGTGACTCGTGTTTTTTTAGTGGTGTGCCTGGAAAATGCGATTGCAAGCAATATGCGTTCCAATATGCACTCCCAATATGTGTGCACAAGCCGTGCGCCTCCATTGGAAATAACAAACTTGGGTGCGGGAAAGACGCGATATGTGAACGGCCCTTTCGACAGCAACCATTTCAGCTCACATTCTCCAGCAATTTCAAACCGCATGCTTATTAACTGACGTTTCAGTGGAAAACATGATTTAAAAGAAGCATTTTTTTCTTCTAAAAACTGTATTTGTAACGTAAGTAACGCAATTACACTGATTTTAGTAACTGTATTCAAATTACACAAATTTAAAATGTAATTCGTTACATTATTGCACTTCCCAAAAAATGTCATTAGAATACAGTAACGCATTACTGTGGAATGATTTGGAGTTAGCAAGCTAGGACTGTCCTGTAAACAGAACAAAAATAATATACCTTGGTTAACAAAAGTGTGCTTAATTGGTTTAAATTACAACAGCAGTGTAGAAACCCTGTGCTGGAGAGCCGCTGTCCTGCATACTTTAGATCCAACACACGTCAGTTTGATTAGCTAGTTCAGGTCTGTCTAATTAGGGTTGGAGCCTAAAGCTGCGGTCACACTGGGCTTTTCCTCCCATAGACTTCCATTCAAACGCACGCGAATGCGTCAGACCGGAAACGCAGGGTCATACATTAAATTTCGCAGCTGGCTGCAATGCAAAGTTCAAGCTTGGTGAACTCTGACCTGCAAAATTGCATCACTTGAATGCGTGAGAACAAACGAGGATTAAAACACGACCTCTCTGGACAGAAATTTAAAATATTGAGCAATCGTTCCCTTTTTAAATGTCTAATTATCTTGTTTAATCCCGCCCCTTTTCGCAGCACCGTACGACAGAATTTCGCACACACAAAGCCCAATGTGACCGTAGCTTTATGCTGTGGGATACCACAAAAAAATCACCAATTGCACATTTAACAGACCTTAGTCAGGTTAGGCCGAGCAAACATTGTGTGATTTACAAACAATTTCAGCAATGTAACAACTCAAACTGTTAAGGAATAATGCATGCCATGTAAAGCCAAAGCTCACAGTTCATGTGCTTACACTATACGGTCCAACTGGTCAGTAGAGACTTGACTATTCTCACACTATCAGTGCCTTTCAAATGGGAAATATTGCCCTGAAGAAAAGTTCAATAAATCTTGGTCACCATATTGAAGTGCCTCTAAATTAAAGTGCTCAAATCTGAAACTATGAAAGCATATTTGAACATTGCCAAAAATACAACACTTCAGGATTGTTTTGTATAACACTCAATTTGGAAAGACTCATGCTTATGCTCTAATCCATGGGTGCTCAACACTGTTCCAGGAGATCTACCTTCCTGCAGAGTTCATCTCCAACCTTGATCAAACACACCTGAACCAATTAATTAGGACCTGTACAGCATTTGATAATTACAGGCAGGTGTGTTTGATATGGGTTGCAACTGAAATCTGCAGAAAGGTCGATCTCCAGGAACATAGTAGGTCACCCCTGCTCTAATCTCTACAGAGGGATCCTGTGAAGGGTTTTAAGAATAGCAATGAGCCCTTTCAAATGGAAATGCTGGTGTGTTCAAATATGATATTTTGCCCTCCAAATGGCACTTCGGGGTGTAAAAAATCATGGCCGCCATGTTTTTGTTTCATTCCAAATTGAAGTGTTCAAAACTGGCCACTTCGAGCCCTTTAGAATGAAAAATACAACTAATGAAAACTTTGGGCCATTAGGGAAGATGTTTAGTGCCACACACTGCACTAAATTCAGTACGGCTCATCCCTATGCTCTAAACTCTTCAGAGGGCCCCACCGAAGGGATTAGGGCTTAAAAAGGGGCCCTCTGAATGGAACCCAGTGCCAGGGTACACATGTGAAATCAACATCCCCTTCTTCGTCTTTGTTTAATGGTGGTCCCCTAATGGAAAGGAGTGTGAAATGTGAAATATATATATATTTCTCAGATCTATTTCTCACAAATATATGAACAGAATATTGTACACTTTTAATTGTTTCAGTGCATTCTGGAATATATCCTTTAATATCGCACCATCGCACCCCCAGAAGAGTGCCAGTTTCTGTCACTGAGTACAACTCAATCAGTTTGTAGCTCTGATTCAACTGTGTGATTCCCTCATGAGGGCCAACCAAAATTTCTGACATGTCAGAAAAAAGAAGCCTCTCTACACTGCACAAACACCACAATCTCACAACAATTCGTAACTTATTGATTTAGTGACTAATTCTTATGAATTAGTATGATCTAATTCGTACAATTTAGTATGATTTGCTCATCCCCCAATGACGGTTGGATTTAGGGGTGGGGTTAGGTGCCACGCCTCCTTTTTAAAAAACTGACAAAACGTAAAACACTTACATTTTCTCATGAGATCAGGCTCAACCCAATTCAAATAAGAGAAAGTCAGAATTCAGCTCAAAATTGAACCAAAATTGCAGAATATGCCTCTTACCTTGCTGAAAAAATATTTTATATTGTTTTTTTAAAAAAAATCTGTTAATTTCCTGGATATTGTGATTCACTGGTGTTTTCTGTTTTTTTCCGCTTTTGAGGTAATTTATGGGGTCCTGATATCTGCTCCAAAAACTGTGATTTTTTATTGGCATTTTAGTAGTAAATTATTATACAAAATGGGTACTGAGCTGCCAGCACTTTTTCTGTTTTCTATACATTTTCAGAATATAGTTTTTTTTTTGTTGCTTTGAACACAATGTAGCTGTTTTTGTTGCCTGTGACTTTAATGCTGGTTTTCCCCACCCACCATTCCCACGTGCCTGTCAAAGTGTGCCTCAATCTACACCTCGGCTGTGTCAGATAAACAGCACAGTGACAGACATGAAGGAAGCAGATGTCATGTAGCGTTTGTGTAATGATTTACCAATGATTTTTTGATGTATTTGTTGTGGAGTTAATTCAGTCCTTCCTCCAATTGAGTCACACACAATTTCGTTACAAAGTTCAAGCACACACACAGACGCACACAGCACATATGTTTAACTTTGCACTGTTTTGCACGGTAAATGTGACACAATAACATTTGCTGCTGTGTGGATATCCATTATGGTAATGTACAAAACAAACCTGATTTAACGTCCACAAACCGGGATTGAATTGCCTTCTTTTTTAATTGTAAGTTACGGACACGTGGCTGTGGTGATGAAGTAAACACGGTAAAATCGCTGTAATTCATTACAAACATGCACTGTTTTAAAAACGTTTTAAACTTGTAAAACTTATTCTTGATCACATTTGATGATGATTGATGATCACAGAGAGCTGAACAGATCTTTCTATCCCGTGCACGTCCTGTCTTATTGATATGCTTATACGTGTTACTATGGAGACATGTTAATATGCGTCTGTCAATCAATTCTGTGGGCGGGGAAACCACACTCCTACGTCACATTGGGGTGGGCCTCAAAATGGGAGGCATTTGGATCCTATTTTAACATCAGGAAATAAAAAAAAGACACTTATTTCCTTTATATCACCCCAATATGACTGTGGACACACTATATCTACACACAGTTCTGTCCAAACATCATGGGCGCCCTTTAAAATATAGTTACATATTTCAATATTAAAACTTCATCAGGGCAGAGATCAAGTTCCCATAGCGCATTTCATTATCTATATGAATGGAAAATAGATTAAACTTAATTAAAAATATCGGACTGAACATGGAAAAAACTAGGCCGTGTAAGGGACAGTCTTATGGAAGAATTTGTTTAAAGATTTTGTTAAAAATCAATAAACAATAATATTATAATATCAACATTCTCCATCTGAATATATTTTCAAAATTATTCCAATGCTAGCAAAGCAGAATTTCAAAAGGGTTCCTGTTCCAAAACTACCTTTGGAGAGAAAAAAAGAGCATTTGTCCATTTGTTTTAGTGCGTCTGTGTGTGTGTGTGTGTGTGTGTGTGTGTGTGTGTGTTTATCTTCCACTGCCTCACGGCTCTCAGTCAGTGGATCTGCGAGTCCCTCACGCTCTGATTCTCTTTGCGCTCTTTTGTCACTATTAGCAACCGGCCGCTCAGATCACAGCCAGAGTCTGGATCACACCAGTTCATGTTGAGGAGAGCGAGGAGCAAGAGTCAATGCAAAAAGAGCTGCGTAGACTGATAAAACCATCATCATCAGTCACTCTGTCATATTTACTTACAGGGCCTGATGATCATAATGAAATCTGAAGCCAATGACTGTGTTTACATGTACAGCCAAATAACTATTAGAAACAGTCAATCGTTCGGTAATACGAAATACTCACACAATATATACTGTAGTATGCGCCTCACACACTCACCAGCACAGCTTTATTCTATGAGACTGCTTAAATCTGACTGATTGGTTGATGAATATTGTAATATATGCAATTATTTTGCAGGAATAGTTCCCTTCCCCTATAGTCTCCAAAGGTCCCGAGAGCCCACAGTGGCAAAACAACCAAAACACACATTTAGCACAAACAAACATGCGCAGAAATAATTCTCTTTCTTTCTCTCTCTCTCATATTGGTGGCTCAAGCTTCTGTAAGATGATGTTTTGGAATTATTAACAGAGGCTTTATGCAAAATAAATCAGGAGAGCAAATAGGTTTGTTTATCCAAGCAGACACATATATTCATTCATTCATTCATTCATTTTCTTTTCAGCCTAGTCCTTTTATTAATCTGGGGTCACCACAGCAGAATGAACCGCTAACTTATCCAGCACGTTTTACGCGGCGGATGCCCTTCCAGCTCCATCTCTGGGAAAAAAAACATGTATATTTTAAATCTTTTTAAAAACATATTTAAATTAGAATTTTTAACAATGTTTTTAGCATTTAAAGGTGTAATAGAATGAATTGATATAATACATTACATCAGGGGTGTCCAAACTCTGTCCCGGAGGGCCGGTGTCCTCGACAGTTTAGCTACAACCCTAATCAATCACAGCTGAACCTGTTAATCAAGCTCTTATTATATATATATATATATGCTAGAAAATCCTGGCAGGTGTGGTAAAGTAAGCTGGAGCTAAACTCAGCAGGACACCGGCCCTCTAGGACTGAGTTTGGACACCCCTGCATTACGCTGTTCCCTTTAAGTGAATTAAACACTTTTTGTGCTTAAAAAAAAATCTACATATTCTGCAGTTGACATGTTTCTCTTGCTTCATTAAAAACAGACAGCACATTTCACAATATACACATTAAACTAACCACAGATATTATGCATCTTCGGAAGGGCACTGAATACATTTTTTAATCGGTATATCCCGAATTTTACACTCTGACCAGCTGTGAACACTCTTTTCTTCCTCTGAACTACTAAAAACCTGTCATGTTTTCAAAATAAGAGTCCCACATACATAGTAAGTATAATACAAACATATATTAGCTTAAACCTAAGGGGAAAGTTATCATTGTAATATCATGAAACATTGTGGCCAATCAAATGCAGCAAATTAATGATCCAGCGTTGAGTCTATGTTATGTTTTTGTTGTTTTTTTCACTTGGATTTTTTCAAAGGGTGTTTGAGGTTCAAAATGATTTTACTTTTGGTCAATTTAATACATTCTTCCTAATGAACTTTTCTATTCCTATAAAAGCCAACACTTTACTAAATTACCTTTAATGGCAGTGTTTTCACATTAAATATGAAACAAATCATATCATCTTACACAATTTGCTACTGATTTAAATGTATTTCTTTACCTTCTTATATATTTTAAGACAAAACTGAATCGTGGCAGTCTAAAAAGCAAGCAAAATCAAGCATGGATGTGAAGGCACGGAAAGGAATTCCTTTCAAAATGATTCATTTTCAAATTTACGATCAAGCCTCCAGACCTTTATCCACCGCTGCTGTTTGACACATTTCAGACCTGTTGTCCTTGCACGCTGTGTCCCACTTCCACAGCTGAACCCTGTTAGAGAAGAGCCTTACACGCGAGTCCATCATCTCGGTCAGAGAAAATACGCATTGCTTGTTTCTGCCCTAGGGAACCGGAGAGCAGCTAATTGTGTAGAAAGTGTGGCCTTTTGAGTTTCTCAGCAGCCAATCAGAGCCCACCGTGAGTTTGCCAGGCATGTTCTGATTCTTCACTCCAATGGAAATGTATTTTCATGCTCATGGCGATATATCACTGCTAGTAAGCAGTAACAATAAGGAATACAACTGTTCTAGTAACATAATGAAGAATAAAGCTTTATTAAAAGAATGTAAAGTGTATTATTATGTTTATTTAAAGATATATATATATATATATATATATATATATATATATATATATATATATATATATATATATATATATATATATATATATATATATATACATTAAATTTTACTATTATTATATGTCAAAAAGTATTATTATATGTATAAAAGTGCCAAAACAAGAAATGATATTATAAGGAGGATTCCTGCAAAACCTTGTTGTATAAATGTGTGTCAATGTGAAAAAGTCATTAGACTGTAAAATAACATATGATCATCCTACTTTCCAAAACCTTAGTGATATTTATGACTTAATAATTCATGCCCTAATATATTTTCTCAAATTACAAAATATCTATTCTTAAAGGATTTCTTTTCTGCCACAAGGTAAAAATTTACTGTACCAAAGAAAACTAATTGTGAAGGGCAACTGTTATCTCATAATTATTTTTTTTCCCAGAATTGCAAGACATAAACACCGAACTGCATAATTCTGAGAATATTCTGAGAATTGTGATGTGTATAGCTGAAATTTATTTATTTTTATTACATTACATTCTGAGTTTGTCTCACAATTCTGACTTTACACCTCACAAATTATATATATATTCCAATTCTGACTTGAAACCTTTCGATTCCATCATGCACCTCACACACACACACCAGTTCCAGTTTTCTACCTGATCGCACACACACACAGTCATTCTCTGATTACATAGACTATACAGACACATCCCATTCACATACTCATTGCTGAGTCTTGTTTACCTTACATAGCATTACAAAGCATTTTTCCTTGTTTGTCCGCCCGTGTTTTTTGACCCTTTGCATTGTTTATTGTTCTTGTTGATTCTTTGCCACCTGTCTTGAACTTTGTTTTTCGACTACGCTCTTTGGATTATTCTACATGTTTCGATTTGTTCCTGTTGTTGAACATTGACTGCATGACTACTCTTTAACAAACTGCACGTGTGTCCTCAACTGTTGTCACCCGACTCACCGTTACAATTTGGATGAGAAAAATTAGAGTTAAAAAAATCTAAATGCTTAGAAAATCTTAAAAGCCTTTAAAGTTGTAAAAATTAAGTGCCTGATCAAAAGTTTTGATATGTTTATTTTAAGAAATTTACAAAATGGATTCATAGAACATGACCTTTACTTACTCTAATATTTTAATGGATAAAAATTCTATTATTTTGATTCCTAAAAGTAGTTGTGGCTATTGCAAAAATGGAAAATGATTTCCTTATAAATGGTTCAGATGAATTCCATATAAATCGTCTGGCACACATTTTTTACTTTTAAATCCCAAAAGTTAGTCACAATCCCAGGAAGAAAAAAATGATCTGAATTGCAAAATATACTGAAAATAATATAAATAAAAAAATATGCTTGTATAAATTGACAGAGAAGAAACCTCTCAGAAATAAACTTGCGATTCATAATGGCTTTCATAATGATATTCTACTTCACTGTGATGAAGATTTCTAGTATTTTTGTGCCTACCAAATGACAAGCAATAACAGGGAGCTAATCAGAGCAGTTTTGGTGCATTTTTGTCAGCTGGCTTATTGCATGATTATTAGGCCTCACGCAACCGCTAAATGATTTCAAACTAAGGCTTTCATTGATTTCATCTCTCCTGCTTTCCACGGAGTTTTGTGACTAAACAAACATCGGGCTTGTGTAAACCCAACAAAAACAACGTCTGAGTTTCAAAGCGCTCCGAGTCCAAAGAGAACGCAGGCGCTGAGTGATGTAATGACAGCCGAGCGTCCTTTGATTGCAAACAAAGGGAATATGGACAATTTTTGGCAGTATGGAGAAGAGTGGGATTTTCTCTGCCGTCTTTGGGGCTTTGAGAGCTCCCATCAACCAGACATGGGCGCAGACTAAGCCAGGATTAAAAGAAAGCGCTTGACCTACTTGCTTTTTAGGAGAACGCTGCGGCTGCCTGTCTTTCCTTCTCAGTCACTGAAAGGCACGTCGCACAGGTTTATCCTATTTGAGGCTGTAATTACGGCAGGTGGCTTACAGTTTTAGAGACGCCTCGCGACAGCAGAGCAATTGAAATCAATTATCAGTAGTATCTCCTGGAGGTCTTAGATTTCTGCTGGCTGGTTTGCAGTCTGTGGAGAAGCACACTAGCTGAGCACACTAACTTACATGCATTTGCCAGTGTCTGCATTTATAAGCAGGCAATTTGTCATTCTAGGTAGTATGGTTTCAGTGTGTTGGGTTGCACAAAGGCTGGAGGGGAAAAAAAATCTTAAAAAGGACATTTTCCCCTCAAAGAATCGCTGACTTGGGAGCTGAGCTGAAACTCAGCAATACTGAGCAATGGGAATACTGAAAATTTATATACTTATGCAGATATCTAAGAGCAGTGGAGAGTACAGTGAACAAGAAGGCATCTGTATTGTTAAAGACAATTATTACAAATATTGCAGTAAGTAATTATGATTATTAATTAATACAAATATTAATATATAAAAATAATTCAACAGTTTTAATGTCTTATTCCCTACTAAGCAAAATCCCAAGGGTAGAGAGTCAATAAGTAAAGTAAATACTGCTCAAAATACACAAAAGTAAATACACACCACAATGGTTTAATCTAACAATTTTACTTTTCAGTAAATATTACCACAAACTTTTGCAGACATCTGACAGAAATAGTCATAAGTAAAGGTCCTGATTCTGTTTGTGGGGTTGTTTAATGATTCTGATGAGCTGAGATTTTGAGAGATTTAAATTTTTAGTTGAGTTCCTAAGGTCATGTCCACACGTAAAGGGGTATTTTTGTAAACAAAAACCTTTTTTCCCCTCAATTTTCTAAAAATACAGACCCTGGTGATTTGAAAGTTTTCCCCCTGACAAGAGTTTTTGAAAATGTAGGTTTCAGTGACCTGATATTGCGTTTTTGTGTAGAAAAAAGCTGCAAAAAAGCTGGAGAGCAAGGCCTAAGATTGTGACTGAATTTGGTTGTAGTTTTGTTTTTCTTCTGTGATTCTGCTTTTTAAACAGCAGGAGTTTATTATTCTCTGTTCAATCAGCACTTTAACTCTGCTCCAGTGTTATTTTAACTCTATGTAGGAGATGTTAATTTTACTCTGGGAAGTTTGCTATGTATCAAATTGTGTATCAAAATGTCTACTTTAAAATAAAGATGTCAGTTAAATGCTTAAGTTATGTTTAGATGGGGTATTATGAGGGCAAAAATCATTAAACAAGACCAATAACCTTGATTTATTAACTTATTAACACATTATTCTCTAATTCCCCATGATTTTTGTACTTACAAGATATTTGCCCACAGTATACAAAAAACTATAGATCTATTGAAAAATTTGTTTTATTTGGATGAATCTAGAGACCTTCAAGATTTTATGAAACTAAAAATTATTTTTGTTCACAAATGCTTTTGTTTGGAGGGGTTGCATTCATTCATTTTGCATCCTGAAACTAGGGATAGGAAGTTGAATGCCTTTTTTCTTTCTTGAAATCTTTTGTTTGATTGTTTGCTTGCATGTCATTGAGAAATTGAACATAGATAATGACATAGATGAAGAAAATTACTCCTAAAAAGAAAGTTGCAACTATGAACTTAAATGGGTTAAAACACTTTTATTAACACACCCTTCCTGTATTAAGTATTAACTAACACACTGTTATTAATTAGGTTAAAATGTGTTTTTACAACAAAAAAAACAAAAAACATTTCATATATGTTTTTTAGTAACAAATCTAAATAGACAAAATTATTTATTTATTCCATGGTATGTTGAAATTCTTGAATTAAAACCGTTTAACACACAGGTAGTTCAAGTTTTGATCACATGAATACTTTGAGGCCTTTTGATGCTTTGTGATGTTTTTCTTTACACTTAGTGTGTAAAGTATCTGTGTGTTCTCATCAACCCAGACTCATTCTGAAAACATACTCCTATATACATTTCTAGGGAGAGCAAAATACGTCCTAGGAGTTACGTTTTCTTGCAGTGCTTGTTTTTGCTTTTTCAGATCTCAAATTTCTCTCGAGTGCCATTCGCGCCTGCTGTTCTCATGTAAATCCACCAGAGGCCGCTGTCGACTGACTGACTTACTGACTGACCAACCAACCAATCCCCCACCCTACCCCTTCCCTAAACCTAACCAATAGTGTTTTCAAAAGCACTGATTGACCTGCCACCCCTTTCACTAAACCCAACCGTAGTGTTTTAAAATGCACTCCAGAAAAAGAAAAGCCCCATGTTTTCAGATTTTACCACATTCTCACCCTGTTATTTATTTGTTTATTTTATTTTTTGGCTTTTTCTTTTGTCTTACCTGCTTTCTGGAACTGTTCTTCACCAGACTCCAATTTCAGATACCAAACCCCGTTGTACATGTCGAGCTATCAGACAAGCTGGTAACAGTGGAAAAGCCGTCCATACAGAGGTAATCCGTCAGCTGGTAAAAGAGAAAAGGAACAGCATCATACCGCCCCCTAGCGTTCGGTTTAAAGATAAAATGCAGCCAAACGTAGCTCTGGCTATATAATTCGCAATCTCCAGAAATGTATATGTCTACATTTTCAGAATGAGCATGTGTTGCTTCATTTCTAGGATTTGCAGAGTTAAAAAGGGCATAGTTTTTAAACTCAAAAGGGTTTATTCTATCTTACTGAGTATAGTAATCTAGACCTGCCAAAAACACATGGATCCAATTCCAAATAAATTAAATATTAGCATAATGCTAAAACAAACAGAAGGCAAAGCTTGAGTGATCTGTCGTGTTATTGCTAGTTACAAAAAAATATACGGCTGTAAAAACTTTTGCTTAAATTGTGCTGAAGAGTCAGTTTCAACCAGTCTGTTTGATTGTCTCTTCATCAGAATCTCACCATTTAAACTGATAAACTGATAAATCTGAAACTTCTGATATTGTAAAGAGAGTTCATCTGTAGCACATTCTTGAGGCATTTGGCCAATCACAAATATACTCATTCAGAGCAAGTCAGCTGTCCAATCAGAGCACTCTAGGCTGTTTGGAAGGAGGGGTTTTGTGGAAACCCAAAACCCATAAGAGCATTTCAGACAAACTGGGAAATAATGTATAGTAGCCTACAATAAAAAAGCGTGAAGAAGAAAGTTGTAAACCATAGTGAGAGCGAATCATGAATTAGAATTAGTCCTTTATGTTTTCAAACGTTTCAACTGTACAAAGCACAAGATCCGCTCCAAAGAGAGTAATGTATATCCGCAAGCATTGCTTCTGATCTCCCTTTACTGATCTTCTAAAATCCATGTGCTTTTATTCCAACAGCAGACACATATCTCCAATTTAAAGGAATAGTTCGCCCCAAAATTGAAAATTCTGCCATCATTTACCCTCCTTTCATGTGTTTCAACTTGTTCGAGTTTCTTTCTCTGTTGAACACAAAGCTATTGTGAAAAAAGCTGAGAACCTGCAACCAATGACTTCCATGGTATTTGTTTTTCTTACGATGGATTTCAATGGTTTCAGCTTTCTTCAAAAAGTTTGGCTTGCATTTGTGAAAAAAAGCTCACAAAAACTTTAAAACTACTTAAGAGTGAATAAATGGTAAGTAAATTGTCATTTTAATTATGTGATTTACTGCCAATAAGTGTTTTTGTGAGCGTTTGACATATCCTTGTTTGTATTTGACTTAATTTAATACTCATGTTAAGCACTGTCTGACATTTGCAACATCGGCTCATTCTGAAAACGTAGCCCTTTTTCTGACATTTCTGAAGAATTGCGAATTATGTAGCCAGAAGTATGTTTGGAATTTAGTTTTTAAAACAAATGCTACGGGGCGGTATGACGTTGTTCCTTTTCTCGCTTACCAGCTGACCGCTTACCTCAGTATGGATGGCTTTCCCGCTGTTACCAGTTTGACCAGTTAGCTCACCCTGTACATCGGTGGACTAGAGACACATAGAGGAGTTGACTGCGATGATGGGGTTCTAGTCTGGTGAAGAGCGGTTCCAGAAAGCGGGTAAGATAAAAACAGAAGCAAAAAAATTAAATACACAAGTAAATAACAGGGTGAAAATGTGGTAAAATCTGAAAACGTGGGAAAAATCAGGCAAGAGCTTTTCTTTTTCTGGATTGCTTTTTAAAACTGTCAGTTGGGTTTAGGGAAGTGGGTGGGCGGGTCAATCGGTGCTTTTGAAAATCCTGATGGTTGGGTTTAGGGAAGGAGGAGGGTGGGTCAGTCGATCAGTCAGTCAGTCAGTCAGTCATTCAGTCAGTCAATCAGTCAGTCAACAGCGGCCTCTGGTAGATTTTTAACGTGACGTGAGAGAAATTTGAGATCTCAAAATATGTACACAGCGGTAAAAACAAAAACTTCAAAAAAACGTAGCTCCTGGGGCGTATTTGGTGCACTCCAGAAATATATATAAAGGTACGTTTTCAGGATGAGCCTGGGTTGGACAGGCTTTCTGTGCTCTTAGTTCATGTCTATAGGCTCAGAAAATTATATATCTAGAGTTAAAACCAATCATTCTTCAAAATATTTTTTTTTATTTGTTGTTGAGCAGTAACAAAAGCACAAGCTGTAATGTCTTCTGAATAGGAGGCGTGGAGAAGCAATTAATTTGCATTTAAAGAGACAAACTAAAACAGCATATTTTTGCTTCCATCCAAAACAAGGCATTTACAGCATTATATTAAATGACAAATGACATTGAGAACTGAAAGGTCACAGACATATTCTAGGAACAGCCAAGTTCATGTATTATATCAGCAGTAGTGTCAAGTAAAAACTTACAAATACTCATAATTACTGTAACTGAGTAGTTTTTCTCAGAAATTGTAATTTACTGAGTAGTTTTAAAAACGTGTATTTTTACTTTCCCTTAAGTACATTTTTAGTGCAGTATTGATACTTTTACTTCACTACTTTATTTTTTCTTGTCTATGGGGATTAGAAAAATCAGTCCTGTGATTCTTGTCCAATCAAATAGCACATTGAAGGGAAATCGCATCATAATGGACTAGCTCAAGACATGGGTGATTTATAATTGCAGCAAACTTTGGAAGCATTTAAAGTGTCCAAGAAAAGTCCAAAATCTTTACACACAATAACCCAGAGACTGTTTAGATGCATGTCACTGATGAGAAGATGATGGATATTTACTGTATGATGACCGAAATGGCCTTAAACAACCAGCAGGCACAAGACATCAACATGACGTCAGATTGACGTTGTACCCCAACGTTGCAGGGACGTTGCGTTTTGTTTGAATATGAAAATCGGTTTGACGTCAGAACTCAACGTTAGGTTGACGTCAATGTCCAATGTCCAACCTAAAATCAACCAAATATCAATGTCTAATGATGTTACAGCTTGACTTTGTGTGGACGTTATCACTATGACGTCTATGAGACATTGGACTTTGGTTGCCATACCTGATGAATAAATGTCAGTATTTGATGTCAACATGATGTTGTTTAAGCTGTTGGCTCGATGTTGGATTTTGGTCACTTTCCAACACAATCTAAAATCAACCAAATATCAACGCCATTTCGTCATATTGTCAACGTTATAACGTTGTTATTGGTGATCAAAATAACGTTGTCCTCAGACGCTGGCTAGACATTGCATGTTGGTCACGTGACGCCACGACCTAAATCTAAACTAATATTAACGTCTTATGAAGTTGTGTGCCTGCTGGGCAATAACTAAATACACTACCGAATGTTATGCTTACACACATTTACAAATTACATGTAAATGCATCAGCTTTTTACAGCATAATACTCACTACTCATGAGTACTTTTGAAAGGGCTACTTTTTACTCATACTTTGAATAATATTTACAACAGATGCTTTTACTCTACTTGCACTACATTTTTAAGCAAGTAATGGGACTTTTACTTGAGTATGATTTTACGGTACTCTTTCCACCACTGTATATCAGGATAACTGGATCCCTTTAATGAATCAGATGAGCCTGATCATATCAAATCAGCCTACATTTTTATCAAAAACAAATGCCTGGAAAGTTCCTGATAACATTGTTAAAGCATACTCAATGTTAAAAATGACCTGTTAGTCAAAGCCAATGTCAGCAACACAGATGATATGTGCAACACAAGAATGACCAGAGAGCGCTGGGAAGAAAGAGACCCATGAGGTAAACTAATCACCAAATATGCAATGCAATTTTCCGGCATTGTGCCTCCATCCTCCCAGTCTCCAGGGCTCCTTTACTATTCTGCTCACACACACGGTTTCATGCCCACTCCATCTATCAGACGGTACCATTTCGGGAGCACCCCCTCCAGACAAGCCCTGCTAGACACTTCCATTCCACCATCCCGCATAGGGGAGTCGGGGAGGGGAGAAATAAGAGAGGCAAATCAGAAGGGGAAGAGGATGCTTGGAGGAGCGCGGGGAGATCTGAGGCGCTCTGGGGATAATTGTTGACTGTATTTAAGCGAATGATGCTAAAGAACGGCAGCTGCTTTGCTCTGCGCAGGTCTCTCAGGAGGGGATGTTTGATAGTGCATCTGTAACGTTGATCGTGTTCCCCTCTCCCTTGACACCTCGCAGCTTAGCACTGCCTTTATGATGATGATAGATGTTTGCGTCAAGAACATCCGCACGGTGCTTTCATGCAAACGTTCAAAGGTTTATTCTGTCAAAGACACACAAATCAGGCTGGAAATGCCTCGTGTCCCATTTCCGACATACTTAGCTGGGAGATAATAAGGGGAACAAACGTGCAGTTTTGAATCGCTTCCCGTGGGGAGAACGCCTGGGGAAGCATGAATCAGTTATGCCTGGTGAAAACGTGGTTCACAAATGAAGATGCTTACAGTTTTTCTTTTTTTTTTACAGCTTTAAGAGGGGTTTCCCACTATCATCGTGCCTTGAATTATCAATCAACATGGGCCTGCCACTGGGCCTGGGGCAGATGCGCTAACATTGCTGGGCTTATACAGTCACACAGTGAGCTCAGAGATGGCTGAGAAAAAACTGCAGGGCGTCTCCTGACACTAAGCGTATGTCCTATGAGTCAGACTGACCGTGACGACAGACGGCGACAGATAAGTCATCAGCTTGCAGTGCTGCTGGACACCGGGACCTTGTGTCATACCTTTTTTAGAGCAGAGCCCGGAATACCAAAGGTGCGTCACGATTAGAATATTATCCAGGTTTTAAAGGTGCCATAGAATGCATTAATACAATATATTAAATTGACCTCTGATATATACTGTACATAAAAGATATGTTGCTGAGGAAAGTGCAAAAGCCTCACAGCAAGAAGATCGCTGGTTTAAGCCTCGGCTGGGTCAGTTGGCGTTCTGTGTGGAGTTTGCATCTTCTCCCTGCATTCACGTGGGTTTCCTCCGGGTGCTCCGGTTTTCCCCACAGTCCAAAGACATGTGGTACAGGTGAATTGGGTAGGCTAAATTGTCCGTAGTGAATGAGTGTGTGTGGGTGATTCCCAGAGATGGGTTTAGGCTGGAAGGGCATCCGCTGCGTAAAACAAATGCTGCATAAGTTGGTGATTCATTCTGCTGTGGCGACCCCAGATTAATAAAGGGACTAAGCCGACAAGAAAATGGATGAATGAGGAAAGTGGAAAATTTCTCAAAATTTCTCTCTTGAGTAGCTTAACAGGTCCATTTCTAACCCTGGAAATGGTGCCTAATATGATATGACAGTTGGTTTTGATCATATCTGCAAGGGTTGGGAATATTAATAATGCTCCTGCTGCTCATATCAGTGCCTGACACTCTCTCAATCACTCAATTGAATTCAATTCAGTTCAATTCAATTCAATTCAATTCAATTCAATTCAATTCAATTCAATTCAATTCAATTCAGCTCAATTTACTTTACTTTACTTTACTTTAATTAATTTTTTTTCCCCCACAGTAGAGTACATTGTACAGGATACTTGTACAGTTCATGAATGGCACGACGTACACGACGAGCTAACTGGACAAACTTTTTGCGGCTTGAAAGCCCTCTACACGGAGGTAATCGGTCTGTAGTGTTCACTTAAAAAATGAAATGCAGCCATACGTACCTCCGGCTACATAATTCGCAGTTTCCAAGAAACGTCCACGGGACTGCGTTTTCAGAATGAGCCTGGGTTGGTAAGGTTGCTCTGATTTCATCTTAAAGTTTTTGTCTTTTTTGGCCATGAAGTCCTCTACCTGCTCTACCCCTACCGCTCACTCTTCCTCCTCTTATTCTCAACCTCCTTCTTCCCCTTCCTCTCTTTGCAATGTCTTCCATTGTCGTTGTAAAAAAAAGGTTCTCACCTGTGGTCTTTCCATAGTGCTTACATTCTGATTGAAGTGTTAACAATTAACCATTGAGGTGTTTGGCCAGGTTGCATATGTAATTAGTTAATTAGCTCATGTAGTGTCATTTTGAATGGTAATGTTTTCAAATGGCAAACATGTGACTTGATGTCAGATTGCGGTGTCTTATGCAGAGAACTGTTTTCATTTAAAAAGTGTCAATTTGAACTACAAAATGTGTGTAAAGCAGAAAATGTGTTTAGACTTTTGGAGACTTGAGAAGAAGTTTTGCTTCATGTGTGTCAGTTTAAATAATTGTGCTGTGCATGTCATTTTAGTGTGAGAGCTGTGGCAAATTTCACAATATATCTGATGAACTAACAAAACATACATTTAAACGGACCTTATGGATCTTTGGGGTGGTGCTGAATAAATGTATAATCTGTATATCCTGCATTTTGTGTTCTGATGAGCTGGGAACACACTACTCTTTTACTCTCTCTAAAAGCCTGTCCCATTTTCAGAATATAAATAGTAAGTATAATACAAATGTAGATTAAAATAAAAAGAATAATAATTGTGATTGTTGTAATCTCCCAAGTAAATCCAACACTGCTGGGGGTGTGTATATTAATAGTCACAGGTGGATTGTCAGTGTCTCTATTTTTATTTGTGGTACTTACTTTTCACCAGGATTTTACACTCACAGGATTTACATGAGAACATGGAAACAAAGGTTTTTGAGGCTTGTGGTATGTCATTACCATGTACTAAACTCGAATTATTCAGCTATGCTAGGTATATCCATATTTTTATTCTACAGCACCGTTTTAAGACACACTGCTTTTTAGAAGTTTAGAAACCCCCAGTTTTGTTAAAATGCCATCTTTTATGTTTTTGTCGCATTGTTTAATGTAGCTGTGAATATAAATGTCTGCAAAGATTTAACTAACTAACTAACTTCATTCATGAATTTATTCTCTTTTGGCTTAGTCTCTATTTCAGAGGTTGCCACAGCAGATTGAACCGCCAATTATTCCAGGATATATTTAACACAGCGGATGCCCTATCAGCCACAAACCAGTATTGGGAAACACCCATACACTCATGCACACACACACTCATACACTTTGGACTATTTCGTTTATTCAATTTACCTAGCACATGTCTTTGAACTGTGAGAGAATCCAGAGCACCCGGAGAAACTCACACGAACACAGGGAGAGCATGCAAAGTCCATACAGAAATGCCAACTGGCCCAGCTGGGACTCGAAACCAGTGACCTTCTTGCAGTGAGGTGACAGTGCTAACCACTGAGCCACTGTGCTGTTTACCAATTAACTTCATTGTCTACTAAAAGAATGAATTCATTCTGACGATAATGAGTAGTCAGCAATTGTCATTTTACTTCTGTAACTGATCTAATGTAGATCTATAAAAAATTTGCTGCCCACTAACAAGGTCTACCCACTTTCAAATAATTTAGTTGGTTCATATTGTAGGGCTGTGCAATTATTCGATTTCGATTTTGGCTTCTAACAATTATGAAAAAACATGAATCAAGATAAAACGATTACTGCATCATTTACTGCCTTTTTTCCAGTTGTACACATTTGTTGCTCTGCAAAGCTCAGTTTCAGGTGAAAATGAGTAAAAGCATGTACTGTAATGCAACTTTTGCAGCACGGGATGCGCATCATTCATTAATGTACATTGGAATCATTTATGTTTTTAAAAGCACAAAAGAGATTGCGTGCTGTTGTGTGTGTGCGCTCAGCCTCAGAGACGAGCAGAGTACACATCTAAAGTCATCTTAATGTAAGCGCTATAATGGTCAAATACATGCACATTTGTGTCAAAACGTGGTGTTTAGTCAATATTCATTTTAACCCTCATTTGTGTAATAAACATACGAGTTGAGAATCAAACGACATGTGAAAATGAAACCGTAAATCAGAACCGCACTGCTCTTAAAGTGACAGCACGCAATATTCCTGCTGCCGACTGTTTTTACCATTATTTAAACAACAAAAGGACAAAATCACTCACTGCTCTTGACTGAAGGACTTTTGCAGCTATAATTAAAGTTTTTTCCTTACAGTGAAGATGCTTAAAGCACAATGCGTTTCGTATTTTTATTCTATTGTATTTATTTCCCTTTTCTTATTTACAGAGAGGAAGATAACTGTATATATACATTTAAAGTCAGAATAATTAAGCTTAAGCTTAGGCAAGTCATTGTATAACAGTAGTTTCTTCTGCAGACAACAAAAAAAATATTGCTTAAGATGGCTGATAATATTGATCTTATAATAGGTTTCAAAATTTTTAAACCTGCTTTTATTCTAGCCAAAATAAAACAAATAAGATTTTCTCCAGAAGAAAAAATATTATAGGAAATACTGGGAAAAATTCCTGAATCAGTTAAACATAATTTGGGAAATATTTATATATATATAATATATATATATATATATATATATATATATATATATATATATATATATATATATATAAAAAACAATTCAATGGAGGGCGAATTATTTTGACTTCAACTGATAATCTTTTTGAATAACCGTGATTACAATTATGACCAAAATAATCGTGATTATGATTTTTCCCATAATCACACACTCTATAGCCCTATCATATTGTCAGTAAGAAGAAGAATTTATCGTTATAGCTAACTTTAAGTGTCTGAATTTGGTGACTTTTAGTTAAAGAAGTCACAAGATGTAGATCACTGAGCATATGCACTCCACTAAACCTCTGTTTTCAGTGGTGACTAATCGAAATGCATCTGATTAGCCATTGCAGCAGAAACATGTATGATTATTCGCTAAAATTATCACTGAGAAAAAAATTTATGAAGTATTTTAGCACTTCTGGCACCATCATCCTGATGTCTAGCACCTTATCATGCCAGGAAATGGCATCAGTGTTTTTCTTAAAGCTTTTTTCTTGTTATAAAGTGCAAGTGTCTAAAGTGGCTAAATGTGACTGCAGAGGTTTTTAGGGACATTAAACTTCACCATGCTTCTCGGCGCCAATAGCCTAGTGGTTAGTGCGCCGACACATAGGACCAAGGTGCACATGGTGACCGGAGTTCGATTCCTGGCTTGAGGTCCTTTGCCAATCCTTCAACCCTTTTCTGCTCCCCATACTTTCCTGTCTGTAAACCTTCACTATTGTACCAAAATAAAGGTGAAAACCCCTCAGAAATAATTAAAAAAACTTCTCCATGCCTCCTTTTTACAGCATTTCAGAGTTCATAATTAGGCTCTTGCAAACCATCCTAACTGTTCTAGAAAAGAAATAAAGAAGCATTGTTTAAGGTTACATTTAAGAGCAAGCATCTTTCTTTGTTCCTTATGTAGATAAATTGTTTTTCTCTGCACTTTTTTTTTAAATAACTAGCTTAGATAAAGCAGCTACCTAGCGTGTTGAGCCATTTGGAAGGCAAAACAAATACCCTACAATGCCTTTTCCCATAGATCACAAATAATCTGACAATATCACACTGTTAATGTGAGACATTCACACAAACAGGCTCTGACACACACATACACACACTCTCCCTATTTATTTCTATCTATCTCCCTCTCTCTGTCTCTCTCTCTCTCTCTCTTACACACACACTGGAGAATGACTGAGATTCAAGGTCTGAGTCAATGTTCATGAATATGAGTTTTCATTTCATTCACAAAAACAGATGTCAGTCCTTCAGTGCTCAGCACTTTTGCAGACAGTAGATATAGAGAGACAGAGATAAATCCATACAGAAATAGACATGAATACATTGGACTGAGTTCCCTGTTACTACTACTAATACTGTATTAGTCTGTTGTACTGTATTAACCATAATGGTGTAATATTTACCATAATGATGTGTAAACAAATACATTTTCATATTGAAATCATATAACTATCTCCATGTGTATGACTTTGTGACATATTAAGCTTGCTCGGTAGCTCACCTGGCACACTTGTGACTCAAGAATGGTCAGTTTGAGAAATATAATAAGTCATGATAAAAGAGCTCAAAGGAATGTAGAAGAAAATTGTTTCAGAAAATCTATTGTTATCTGTATGTTTTATATGTTAACAATATTTTTAAATTGAATCAAATTGACTTTTCTAGTCATCTCAACTGACATCAATAAAACTGACTAATAAGTTAAACTTTGTATAACTTCAGTTGAAACCTGATTAACTTTTAAACTGATTAAAATGAAAGCAACATAAAATTATTTGTTGTCATTATTTGTTATCACTTTTTGTATTTTTTACAGTGTGGTTAGGTTTAGTGTGGGCTGTAACTTTTAACCTTTAGCTTTACATAATGGATATTTCATACATACAAATGCCGAGCTAATAAAAGTTTGCCAAATTAATCTGTTTCTGAAACCTGAATGCACTTTTAACATTAATTATTAAGCAATAAAACAATATTTTCATTTAAATAGTAGGCCTATTTATTGTTTAAAAATACCTACGTTTGTTCTGAACATTTTTATTTAACAAACTGGCTAATTACATCAACTATAACAGTATATTAGCTTTTAAAACAAAAACAAATCTGAAGTAAAAACATGAAATATTTATGTCGTCAGTTAGTCAGGGGTGGTTTTCCCAAGCAGCGACGTAACTCGTGACTGAACTATCATAGTACAATGCATCATTTGGGAAAACAATGATGTAGTGACTAGTGTTTCCCAAAACTGTAGTTTCTCTATCGCAGATCCATCATTTGAACCACGTTAGTTATTACGTAAAATGCCCATAATGATGTTCTAAACGGGGTGGAGTAACTACTTCTTTAGAGAAGAACTTCATAATTTCTTTGTACAAATTATTTTGTTTTACACGCACACGGATTTAAAAAATCCAATATTATTTTTGGTAAAAACACACTGAAAAAACAATTTATTTGTGTTGAATTTAAACAAACAAATTAAATTTAATAATGTTCAACTTACTTTGTTTGTTTAAATTCAGTCCAATTAAATTGTTTACAACCCCTTAACGTGAAAAAATTGAGTAAATGCAAGCAATCATCTTTGAATAATTTTCTTCAGTGCATGCAATCGTTTTCCATATTAATTGAACAGCATACAGTATAGATACATTTCTTAATAAATAACCTACTATAAATTAAAACCATTAACATATGCTATATATTTTTGTTTTCACAAGCTTTGAAGATAAAATGTAAATTCCAATAAATTTAAATAATTGGTCAGCTATAGCTTTTGTCATGAGCTACGACTGCTTTCAAAATGACATAACTGTTGACATAATGACATAAATGTTTTCAAAGTGCACTACGAATTGAATGCAATTGTCAATATGAAGATAGCTAAAACTGAACTGTAAAAACGTACTTGGAAAGCAAATTAGATGCAAGAGAAGCAAGAGAGATGACAAGGCAAGAGAGAAGAATGTTTTTTTAAATCATTCCAAGTTTAAATGTTGGAAATGTTGGAAAGGAATAGTGCATAGGGGGATCATGGAGAATAGAACACAGCCAGAAACTATGCTTTTAACTACAGCTCAAGAGGTGCAGTTGCAAGCATACAAGTTTGCGATACAGTTTGCGAATGTTCGTTGGAACGATGGATTTGGGAAACGCCAAATCAATAAACTATGTTTGTAACGATAGAACTTAGTTCAGCCTGATCTAACGAGGAATTGTAACTATTTTATGAAACGATTTTAAAAAGGAGGCGTGGCACCCAACCGCACCCCTAAACCCAACCGTCACTGGGGGATAAACAAATCATACTAAATTATACGAATACGATCGTACGAATTTATACAAACTAGCCATCAAATCAAAAAGTTATGAATTGCCGTGAGATTTTGTTGGGCTAACGATGATTTTCAGAAATGCAATCCAGAACAAATCAGACAATTTTTTAAAATATACATCAATCGTTCATGTCCAAATGACAAATCTGCTTCAATGTGGTGATTTGTCCATGAAGACAAAATATATAGGGCAGCATGGTGGGTCAGTGGTTAGCACTGTCGCCTCACATCAAGAAGATCTCTGGTTTGAGTCCCGGCTGGGCCAGTTGGAATTTCTGTATGGAGTTTGCCTGATCTCCTGCATGTTCACGTGAGTTTCCTTCGGGTGCTCTGGTTCCCCCCCACAGTCCAAAGACATGTATTATAGGTGAATTGAGTAAACATAATTGGTCGTAGTATATGAGTGAGTGTGTGAACTTGAGTGTGTAGGGTATTTCCCAGTACTGGTTTGTGGCTAGAAGAGCATCCGCTGTGAAAACATATGCTGGAATAGTTAGCAGTTCATTCCACTGTGGCGACTCCGGATAAATAAGGGACTAATCAGAAAATGAATGAATAATAAAATATATTATATCCTAGATGCACTAGATGTAATATAGAAGTATAACCACCCTAAAAATTACTCCGCAATTAACAGAGATGGCACTAACGAAGCAAAACACTCATACTACAGCTTTAAAACTACCCATTAAGCATTTGAAACCATAAAAAACTACACTTTTGATTTCTCGGAGTCTTTAACACAGGTGTAAACAGCGCCTGCAGTCCCTGCAAAGACA
Source organism: Danio aesculapii (assembly GCF_903798145.1). Taxonomy (NCBI): domain Eukaryota; kingdom Metazoa; phylum Chordata; class Actinopteri; order Cypriniformes; family Danionidae; genus Danio; species Danio aesculapii. Next base: position 20,333,864 of record NC_079454.1, on the reverse strand, counting down.
AAGCAACTGAGACAGGCAAGAAAGGAATAAATAATGAGAGGGAGGAAAAAGACATAAACCCAGCAGAGGGAGGTTATAGGCTGAAGGGCTATAGTGACTAGAAAACACAATTTAATGAACATCAATACAGATAGGAGGAGAGGGAGAGAAAAAGAAAATGAAGTAAAGAGAGAAGAAGGAAAAGGTCAAGTAAACAGCGGTGACAAAGCCTTCTGGATCATCAATCACCCACGTCCAATTCTGTTAGTCAACCGCGTTCTGTTCTAGCATAAAAGAAGTGAGCGTGCGCCAAACACGCTCCCTGTCAAAACATTACCATTCCACGCACACAGACAGGCCATCTTACTGAGTCACAAGGACAGATGTATTATATCAGCGACACTTACTAATGCTTGAGCACATACGTTACGGGTCAGGTGTTCATACCAAGATACGCAGAGGATTTTCACATGTTCCCTGGGGAAAAGATCCCAGTGGCATCAGGAAAAGGTCGATAACAGGTCACAGCATCATATATACTGCAGGTAGTAGGCCGCCGCCCACTATATTAAGGTGGATTACATTATAATTTCCCGCTGTCTTGTCCACCTACATGGTGGCCTATGATTCACACTGAGTCACATCAGCAGCTTTGCGTCGGTGTGTGCGCTGGAACGTGCATCGACAGCAATTTCTGCTCGCTACACAAACAAATATCTGTGTTGAGTCCGTTTAACACTGTCTGTTTACTAGCCACTGCGCGTCTGGTTTTGAAATAAGTTGGGTCATGCTGGGGTCAGACCGACTCAAGTGGGTGGCTATTATAATGTATTATTATTGGCATATGTCCTGTGCACAACACGCAGTATTGATTACTTTCCTGCTGCTACAGTGAGCGCACTAAATGTACGGTGAAGTCCTGTTTTACACTGCACACTTGAAGTGAAGCAGAGTATTTCGTAACACTTTACTGGTTCCCTCCAGACATTCTGTTGCCAATACGAACCTTTGAAATTACATGAAGGCCCAATTATATACAGTATTAGCCAATATCATTTTTGTTGTTTAAAGTGTTTGTTTTTACAAGTATCCTAAAGTATATATATATTTTTTAATATTCCTTGAGAAGCTATCCTACAGAGTTTCCTACAGATATATATCAGCAGTATTCCTTTGCATTCTTATCTATAGACCTAATTTCTGTGCTTTTTCTTTAATGCTCAAGGGTGGTCACACAAGACTTGAGGTGTTGCAGGCAGGCAATAGGAGGGAAACCGGTTTCTTACCGTCTGCTGTCATTTTACAGAATCCTGTGTCTAAAGATTTAACAAGACACAACAATAAGTAAAATGTTTAACAAGGATAAATACAGTAGGCTGTAAAAACCACCTGGATTTGTGCTTTTGTTTTTTGAGTGAACTCATATTTGTTTAGATTTTGACTGTCTTTGTGACGAGTAAAAAATCTATTTTTCCTGCCACTACAATGTAACTGCAGCCCCAATACACTTCTTTCTATATCTAAAATATTCCTTTCTTTACCGGGAGTAGCAAACAATGGAAATAAGCGTGTTGTACGGTTCTTTGTGAGGGAAGAAGAAGACAGGGTCGGCGTAAGGTAGTAACAATATTTCTTTATTTTTATTTCTTTTCCGGGCATCAACAACAACTCCGCAAGGTGGTTGTTGCTTCGCTCTCTCTCTCTCTCGACTGGTCTCTCTCGCTCCCTTAAGGCGTCTCTCCGACCCAATCACTAGAGAAAACAGGTGTTATTAATTATTTCTGATTGGGCTACTGACCAGCCGCCGGTGTCTCCACTCTCACTCTCCCCCTTTCGGGTGTTCAGCCACGCTCTCCCCACCACATACCCCCACCGCCCGTCTCAGGCCGGGCAGCCGTCCGGCCTGCGGCCCCCCTCCCGCCCGGGAGAGGAAGTCAGCCACGACCATCTGCGCGCCCGGCCTGTGGACCACCTTGAATTTAAATGGTTGTAAAGCGAGATACCAACGGGTGATCCGCGCGTTGGTATCCTTCATGCGGTGGAGCCACTGGAGGGGAGCATGGTCCGAACAGAGGACGAATTCTCGCCCCAGGAGATAATACCGGAGGGTGAGGACCGCCCACCGTATCGCCAAACACTCCCTTTCTATGGTGCTGTACCTAGCCTCCCGGTTGGACAGTTTCCGGCTGATGTACAGCACCGGGCGCTCCTCACCCTCAACCTCCTGGGAGAGAACCGCCCCCAGACCCCGTTCAGATGCATCTGTTTGTAAAAGAAAGGGGAGAGCAAAGTTAGGAGCGTGCAATAGCGGCCCACCGCAAAGTGCAGCCTTAACCTCGGTGAAGGCCTGTTGGCACTGCTCCGACCATTGGACAGTATCTGGTTCCCCCTTTTTAGTAAGATCAGTCAGGGGGCTGACGAGGTCCGAATAATTTGGTATAAACCGTCTGTAATATCCCGCCAGACCCAAAAACTGTCTTACCTCCTTTTTGGTCTTGGGTCTTGGACAAGTTGCAATTGCTGCAGTTTTATCAATTTGGGGCTGCACCTGCCCATGGCCCAAGTGGAAGCCCAGATACCTCACCTCCACACGCCCAACCGCGCACTTCCTCGGGTTGGCCGTAAGCCCGGCCCGCCTCAGCGCCGTTAACACCGCCCGCACATGTTGCATATGCCGCTGCCAATCATTACTGTATATGATTATATCATCCAGATAGGCAGCGGCATATGCCGAGTGACGGGCCAGTATTTTGTCCATCAGGCGCTGGAACGTGGCCGGTGCCCCGAACAACCCGAACGGAAGCGTCACAAATTGGTGTAACCCAAACGGCGTCGTGAAGGCCGTTTTTTCACGGGATAAAGGAGTTAGGGGTATCTGCCAATAGCCTTTTGTCAGATCCAATGTCGAATAATAGCGAGCAGCGCCTAACCGGTCGAGCAATTCGTCAACCCGCGGCATTGGATACGCGTCGAATTTCGACACAGCATTTAATTTGCGATAATCCACACAAAACCGGACCGACCCATCTGTTTTGGGTACCAAAACGATCGGGCTGGCCCAGTCACTGCGGGATTCTTCTACTACACCCATTTCCAGCATTTTTCTTAATTCATCCTGAACCACCTTTTTTTTGTGTTCAGGCAAGCGATACGGTCGGGTCCTTACGACCACGCCCGGTTCGGTCTCGATGTGGTGCTGAATTAAGTTAGTGCGCCCGGGTAGGGTGGAGAACACGTCTGCAAATTCAATTTGGAGGCGCCGGACATCGGTGAGCTGAGCGGGCGAAAGATGGTCACCCCGGCGACCAGGGTGTTTGCCCCATTCCGGCTAACACTCTCCGGTCCCAGGTCATCCTCGCTGGTAACAAGTGCCGCCAGCATCACCTCCTCCGGCTCCCTCCACAGTTTTAATAAATTAATATGATAAATTTGACGTGCTCCCCTCCTGTCCGTTCGCACCACCTCATAATCAAGATCGCCAACTCGTCGTGTGACCACAAACGGCCCTTGCCACTTGGCGAGTAATTTGGAACTGGAAGAAGGCAGCAGTACAAGGACTTTATCTCCCTTTGTGAATTTTCGTAGTTTAGTGCCCTTATCATATCGCCTGCGTTGTTCCTCCTGGGCCTTGAGCAAATTCTCCGTAGAGAGCCGCCCCAGTGTGTGGAGTTTTGCTCGTAGGTCCAGGATATATTGAATTTCATTTTTGCTTTGTGAAGGCTCGTCCTCCCAAACCTCTCTAACAACATCCAAAACCCCACGGGGCTGTCTGCCGTAGAGAAGCTCGAAGGGGGAAAACCCCGTGGAGGCTTGGGGAACCTCCCGCACAGCAAATAATAAGGGCTCCAACCACTTATCCCAATTTTTCGCGTCCTCGTGAACGAATTTACGGATCATTGATTTAAGCGTGCGATTAAACCTTTCCACCAGCCCGTCTGTTTGTGGGTGATAGACGCTGGTGCGAATCGATTTAATGCCCAATAATCCGTAAAGTTCGCGTAGTGTGCGTGACATGAACGCGGTGCCTTGATCAGTGAGGATCTCCTTGGGGATCCCCACTCGGGAGATCAGACTAAACAGAGCTTCCGCAACACTCTTTGCTGAGATGTTCCGGAGCGCTACTGCTTCCGGGTATCGCGTTGCATAATCCACTAGGACTAATGCAAAGCGATGCCCGCGTGCGGATCGCTCTAATGGCCCGATGAGATCCATACCAATTCTCTCGAAGGGGATCTCCATGATTGGTAAAGGGCGCAATGGCGCTTTTGATGTGGCCGGTGGGTTCACCAGTTGACATTCACGGCATGCAGCGCACCATCTGCTAACATCCCCGTGAATGCCCGGCCAAAAGAATCGGGTCATGAGGCGATTTAGAGTGGCCGCTTGACCTAAATGTCCGGCCATGGGATTCGAGTGAGCCGCCTGGAAAAGCATTTCCCGGCGGCTCTTTGGTACTAATAATTGGGTTGTATCTTCCTTTGTTTGAGTGTCTTGGGTCACTCGATACACCCTGTCATTAATAATCTTAAAATACGGATAGGACAGGGGTCGATCAGGCTGGAGGATTCTCCCATCAATGACCTGCACTCTTTCCAGTGCATGTCTCAGCGTGTCGTCACGCGACTGCTCCAGGGGAAAGTCTTTCCACCGGGAAATTCCCGGCCCTGCCCCTGAGTCAGCGCGTGACGTCATCACTTGGGATTCCCCCAGCTGAGCGACCCGCCCCCTATTCGGCGATTTATTTTTCCAAGACACACCCGCGCTTAAGATTTCCAGTAATTTGTTAAAATCAGGCCAATTCGTCCCCAGGATTAGCGAGTGTTTGAGGTGTGGATTAACCGCTACCTCCACATTATGCTTTTTCCCCCTGAATTGAATTTTCATAGCCGTTAGCGGATAGTGTCTTACCTCTCCGTGCACACACCTTACCTGCACCGTGCGGCTCTTATCCAATGCCGAGCGTTGCACCAAGCATTGGTGGATGGAGGTTTGGTTACAGCCTGAATCCACCAAGGCCTGATAGGTATCCCCCTTAATACTCACTGGTATTTGATACAGCCCATTGCGACCGGGGGCGACGGCTGGCGCGTCGGGCAGGCGGATCAATGCCCCCACCTCCATTACGGAGCAGTTCTCTGGGGCATGATCCTCCCCCCCGCAATGCCAACACGCCGGCCCAGACCTTCCCGTTACACCCCCGGGGCCAGCAGGACCAACCGATTGGGCCGGAGAGAGACCTGTCGGGGCCTGAAACCCGCCCATAGTTCGGGCGTCCCCCTCCCGATCCCGATAAGCGCCCCAGCGAGGCGTGAAGCGCTGAGGGTCCGGGCCTGGGGTTCGCCTCCTGGGCGCCGGGATGGGCGGTCCCCGCGATCTGGGCCTGGGAGTGGGAGGAGAGAGAGACAGAGATGGGACAGGGGGAGAGAGAGAGAGAGAGGTTATTTCGCCGACCCTGGACCTCGCTACCAGGTGATCCTCCGCCAGCTGGATGGCCGTGTCCAGATCGTCTGGCCGGTGGCACTGGACCCATTCCGATGTTCGGGAAGGAAGGCGGGCTATGAACTGCTCCAGTACCACGGCATCCACGACCTGGGCGATGGTCCGGTCATCCTGTACCAGCCATCTGCGGCAGGCGTCACGGAGCTGCTGGGCAAATACGAAGGGCCGGCCGCTTTCTTCCAGCTTCAGCGACCGGAAGCGCTGGCGTTGTTCCTCCGGATTGCGGCCGGCCCGCTGAAGTATGGCTCGCTTCAGGTGAGCATAGTCCAGGAGATCCTCGGCCGGTAGCTGCTGTGCGGCGGTCTGGGCTTCGCCCGACAGCAGCGGGATGACTCGTACCGGCCAATTGGCCCGCTGCCACCCACACGCTTTAGCCATCTTCTCGAATAAGTCGAGAAAGACTTCCGGGTCATCTGTGGGCCCCATCTTGTGTAGTGTTATGGGAGGGTGGGTGGCTGATGTTACGGCGGGCTGGATCTCCCGGTCCAGCAGACTCCGGACGAGCTCACGGTCCTCGCGCTGGGCCTCCACCAGGACTTTAAATCTCTCTTCCTGCTCAGCCCGGACATCCAGGAGTTCCTGGTGCTGTTCACGGTGGAGGACCGCGAGCGCCTGGATCACTTCCGCAAATGGACTGGTGGACGGAGTGGTCATCTTGGCAGCGAGATCTCTTCTTCTTCCCGGGCTTCGGCACCACTGTTGTACGGTTCTTTGTGAGGGAAGAAGAAGACAGGGTCGGCGTAAGGTAGTAACAATATTTCTTTATTTTTATTTCTTTTCCGGGCATCAACAACAACTCCGCAAGGTGGTTGTTGCTTCGCTCTCTCTCTCTCTCGACTGGTCTCTCTCGCTCCCTTAAGGCGTCTCTCCGACCCAATCACTAGAGAAAACAGGTGTTATTAATTATTTCTGATTGGGCTACTGACCAGCCGCCGGTGTCTCCACTCTCACTCTCCCCCTTTCGGGTGTTCAGCCACGCTCTCCCCACCACAAAGCGTTAATTATTTCTGTTTTACTGGCGGATGACCATCCATCCTTACATTCCCCAGTGCCAGGAAATACCCACACACTCCCCCATCACACACACCCTCTGGCCAATTTAGCTTATCCAGTTGACCTACGAACTATGACCTATGATTTACCTAACTTTTACCACCCAGTGAAAACCCATACTCAATCAGAACAAAACCTTGTTGTGAGGCAACTGTGCCAACCACCGATCCATTTTAAGTGAAACATTCATTCATTTTCCTTCGACTTAGTCCCTTTGTTTATCAGGGGTTACCATAGTGGATATGACATATGTTTTCCATAAAGGATGTCCTTCCAGCCACAACCCAGTATTGCGAAACAACCATACATCCATACACACTCATACACTACTGTCAGTTTAGTTCATCCAATTCACCTGTACCGCATCTCTTTGAACTGTGGGGGCACCGGAGCACCTAGAGGAAACCCACGCGAACACGGGAAGAACATACAAACTCCGCAAAGAAATGCCAACTGGCCCAACCGAGACTCGAACCAGTGACCTTTTTGCTGTAAGGTGACAGTAGTAACCACTGAGCCATTGTGCGCTCCTAAGTGAAATATTCATTCATTCACTTTCCTACGGCTTAATTCCTTTATTTATCAGAGGTCGACACAACGGAATGAACCACCAACATTTCCAGTACATGTTTTACACAACAGATGCCGTTCCAGCCACAACCCAGTACTGGGAAACAATCAAACACTCTCACATTCACACACATACACTACTGTCAGTTTAGTTCATCCAATTTACCTATAGCGCATGTCTTTGGACTGTGGGGGAAACCGGAGCACCCGGAGGAAATCCACGCGAACACAGGGAGAACATGCAAACTCCACACAGAAATGCCAACTGACCCGGCCCGAGGCGTGAAACAGTGACCTTCTTGCTGTGAGGTGACAGCGCTACCAACTGCACCACAGGTTTTCAGCTGATGTTTTTAAATACCTTTGGTCTATGTTAACCAATGGCAATAGGTGGGCGTGGCTTTGAGGCTCCACTTTGTTTGACATCAAAATGTCACAGTCAAATGTCCATGAGTTGAAAACATCCTGCTTTTTTGCCGAAATTAACCCAATTTCTTCAAGTTTAACACCGTAAAAGCACTTGTTACAATGTAAAGCTATCTATTAAGTGCTATATAAAAACTATATATTTTTTATTTGTAGTACAGACATCTAGCTAACATCTATCACTATATGCCTATCACTTAACATAGCATTAGCCTAAACATTGATGAGAGTCAGACACTGGTAAATAGGATAAACACAACTCAGGCTCATTATGGATATGAACCCCTGTATACATTTCTGGAGATTGCAAAATACATCTCAGGAGTAGGGTTGGGTTTAGGAGTAGGAGTAGGCTTTGGTAACGGTGCCTATACCGATACTTTTTAGCCACAAAATTATTTGACAAATATATATTTTAATCATTATAATTGAACAATATAAATATATATTTATAATAAGTTTAAAGTAAACATCAATTCATATTTTATATATTTGAATTGCATTAATATATTTATTTTGATCATTTGTTTGTTTCAAGATTTGCATTATGCTATTAACATTACATTAGCTTACTATTAACCTGTGGAAAGGCTGTCATCAAAATCAGGCAACACCTTTTTTCTGGGTTTGGGGCTTGTGATTACTTTTACATGGACATCAGTGATCTAATGATTTGCCTTAATCTGAATAAGATAATAATATGATTCAGGTGCTTACATGAGTTGATTTTTGAATGATACATTTATGATTCCCAGTTACATGTTATAGCACATAGATCCTTTAACGTCATTGCATCACCAGCCTACAAATGTTTCCTCCACAGTTTGTGTCTGTAGTCCTTTAAGACAGGGCCGTGCACAGACCCTTAAAGGGGCAGGTGCTTGACGCAATTGCAAAGTGAAGAGTGAGGGGGGGGTTTGATATTGGGCGGACGGTGATCGCAAAGTAATCGGGGGGGTGTCTGACGGTCGGTATGGGTGGTGGTGGGGGGTGCGATTGAGCAAGAGGGGCACCTCTGCCTATGAGGGCAAAGGGGCAGTGGCTTTAGCCACCGGGCCACCCCCCTGTGCATGGCCCTGCTTTAAGATAATCAAAAATCACTGTTTACCTGGTAGACTCTTGATCAGAGTATTGTCTTAATCATATTAAAATCAGAGTATTGGTGTCCATGTAAACATACTCACTGAAAGTTCCAGATGATATCACAAGCTGTCAAAGACCTCACATTTAAGTTGATTCCATGAGCTCTCAAATCTCCTAAGTTTGATGTGTTTGGGCCCTTACACGCAACTTTTGTAAAGCATCTGCTGCATGTTGGTGTGTCAGAATCCTTGCTTGTAAAATATAGCCATACTTTAGAATGCTTAGTTTAAGCAAATTAGATGAATGCAATCATGAGTGTTGATGAAGGGAGTCGCTCACCGCATGCGCCGTACTGCGCGCTTTGCCTTCTATAAGCAACAAGACGAAACGTCTGACATCGCTGACGATGTCCGTATCCCTCAAAGCTGTTTAGAATTAAATATTTAGAGATGGTGAGAAGGGCGTCACACACTGGATGCGCCCTGTGCCGTGACACGGCACGAACATGACAGTTGAAAGTATCACACACCAGACGCGCACATTCGCATGTTATCAAAAATGAAACTATTCAGATGAAGCTCTGTGGCGCGGCAGAAATATGAACAGTGTCCTGAGTTGTGGCTTGCCACAGAGGACAGCTGCCGACTTGCGGCACCAGTGTGTGTACCCTGATAGAAACCTATGTTTCGAATTCTAAAATGCATGGTGGTCCACAGCCTTCACATTTTGTTTTGCTTGCATACTTTCTTTGACTCTCAAAAGACGTTGACGTGCATTTTATGAATCACCAAGCACCGCAGTTTTACTCAAGAAACATCATGTACATCTTGGAAGGCCTGAGATGGAGTAAATTAACTGCAAATATTTGGCTGAGCTATCCCTACTTGTCCGTCACCTTCATGCGTGGGCTTTTCTCAGCAAATATTAAAGTTTGACTAATTAATTGATATATCACATAATTAATTTGATTATGATCTACTATCAATTGACAACTCAAATTTTTATAGAGACGACAGTGCAGACGAGAACAGAGGCAGAGTTGAACAAAGAGAGAAACTAGGACAGATACTTGCAAGAAAGAACATGGACTCACTATTCAAACCTCAAATGTCAATCAAATCAGGCATTTAAACTTCTCCTCATACACAGATCCTCAATCGGAAAGCCTAGATTGATTAGAAAATACAATTATCCATGTTTTGTGTTATCTCCCCAGACACACAGAGTGAGTCACTGGGAGATTTTCTCAAATAAAGACATCCTCGAAGGAAATGTTAGACTGCTCTCGTCTCTAACGTGCTTCAAGCGGGGAACAGGCGAGTCCCTGAAGCATTTTACTTGAGGAAAAAAAATGTCAGAGTGACACATTGAGAACAAATTGGAGAAGACAAGTCCTGAAAAATCTGCGCCTCAGCTTTGAGCAGGGGAAAGTGGCTGCTGACGCCAACAGCGGGCAGAAAATACAGTCCACACTTTGCTCCTCCAAGCTCTCACACTTTCTGATAAAGGCGATCTAACCAAGAACTTGAGGGCTGATGTTAGGTCACCAACTTCTGGGAGCTGTATCGGCCAATACAATTTCAGGTCAGCGATCAGTGGAAATGGGCTTTATCAAATTATGTCATTTTTATCAGTAGTCCTCAATGTTTTATCACTGTGGACCGGTCAACGATTGACAATTTTTCCGAGGACCAAGGGGGGGGGGGGGGGGGGGGGTTGGTGTCGTGTGCTTGGCGGTTCATAGGTTGCTAGGCGACCAATCGTTTTCTCCGAGGACGACAAGCTTTCACTCTGATACACGTTTTATTTATGGACAAAATTATCTTGGCATGTGAACGCGCATTTTTAGATGCCGTGTCAAGTTGAAAGATCATCACTGTCAGGTTCACAAGCAGTTGACCAATAAAAAGAGCTCGGAGGCAGGGCAACCATTGCAAGCTTGTGTTTATAATAGAAATATAAGGTTGGCATGACAATGGTTTTATTTACCGTTATATCATGGCGAATGAGGCACGCACTGTGGCTTTGTCCAAATGCCCAGTCATATGATGTATCTTCAAGTGCTTCACACAACATATTGTTTTCCTATTTCTAATTGAATAATTATTGTCATTATTACATCATGTTCATAATATCACATCACTTTTATTCATTTTTAAACCCATTCCTAAATATTTTTTCAGCAGACACAATCATTGTGAATGAGCCCTTACACGAGATGCACATTTTCAAGGAAAAATAACTGACTTTATAGTTTCATATAAATATGTTCACATAGCATGTTTTTTTAGGGGTTTTCACCTTTATTAATAGGACAGCAGAGAATTACAGACAGGAAAGTGTGGGGAGCAGACATATGGGAAGAATTAGCAAAGGACCTTGAGTCGGGAATCAAACTCCCGTCACCACGAGCATCTCAGTGATACTGTATGTGTCAACGCGCTAACCACTAGGCTATTGGCACCAACCTTAGCATGTTTCTTAAATATGAAACAAAAAAAACGGCAGCTGTGGTTGGCAGTATTTTACCGTTAAAAATACGGTACAAACCATAAAAGTAATTTCTAATTTTTACGGTAAACTACCGTGTTTCATTAATTTTTAGAGGTATTATGTCTGTATTTTGAATTAGCAACATTTACACATCTTTTGTTACATGGATAGACACGTCAACACACCCATATGCAGGTGGTGATGAGTAAATTACATAATGAACCAATGCTCATCACAAACAACTTTTCCCACAAGCAGAGAAGTGTATCAGTGTATAGAAGGTGCTCAGTGTCATTCACACAGCTACGAAACACCAGTATGGTTATACACATAAAATTTAAGTCATTAAATAAACATTGTTTATCAACATACTGTGAGATGTAACATAAATCTCTAATGTACATTCCATAGTAATGTCAACAAAAAGCATAACAAATGATGTGCCATACAGGGAATTCTGGGAAAGTCAATTTACGGTTATTCGCCGTATATATTAAAGAAACATACCGTAACCAGGTCACGGATTTTTACTGTAGCATTTTTACAGTTTTTTACCATTGAAATCACAGCCATTTTTTACAGTGCAGCACCTTTTAATCAGTTCTATTAAATCGGCTAATTGAGATAAACTTTCTAAGGGGCATCTCTGTTGGACACATGGATGAAGAGCTTTCAGTGAAAACCAGAGCATGTGCTGCATGTGAGAAACCGAAAATGAGGCCTTTTCCTGATCAAAGTTTTCAGTGTCACCTCCACCGCAGGCAGCTGCGCATGATGGATAGTGGGTGGGTGGATGAATGAAACACACTAAACAGAATGCAGATGAAAACAGATGCTTGGATGTTGTACACTACAGAAAGTCAAATGCTTTAATTAGTCTGATTACTGTAAACGATCAAAAGCAAGGTCTGTTTGTAAATACAAAAAAGCTTCTGTTAATACAGCAATTAAAATGATTTGATAAGTTATTATTACAAACCACGAAATCAGAAAAACGTGTATTAATTCACAATGTATAGTGATGCCAAGAATACAAAAAAATATATATAATGAAAATGTACATTAATAATTCAATTTGTATTTTTATCTTCATAATTTTAATATTGTAATTTTGAAAATTGTAGTTAAATACCTATTCACTGCATGATGAACCCTATTAAAATGCTGAATAACTCAAGCAATGAAGTTAAAAATACAAAAGGTATTGTTTAAAATAATTAGAAGATTGATACAGCTAAGTATTAAATGCACGAGTGTTGTTTTCCTGAATATAATTAAACAGACTTAACATTTTAAGGGGGGGTTCACACACTTCCAATAGTTTTCCAAAAGTTGTTTATTTCAGAAACATCTGAAAATGTCTGTTTTTGTACTTTTTTTCCTCAATAAAACAATTGCGTGCCAAAGCAAACAATAGGTGCAGGAAAACACTATGAGTAAAGGCGCAAGATGTGTATGTCGCGATTTGTTGTTATTTTCAGACCAGCGCAACCCTAATTTTCACAGTTTGCACACGTTGTTTAAATAGCAAATCCATTTGCGCCACTTTGTGGACTCATGGGTGTGCTGGTGTAAAAAGGAGGTGTGTTTTTCAGTTTATTCATGACAATTTGCCTTTGTATAATGTAACTATTATTAGCAATATTATTTATTATATGCATATTTATATTTATTTTAATAAAAACAAGTTTAGATTTGTCTATTTGTCAGGTTTTGGAGACATATGCATCACCATATAGGGCATAAGAATAGGAAGTGTGTTTGGATGTAACGTTTTTGACCACAGTTTGTTTTTATTGTTCGTTTGCTGGAAATTTTAACTGAATTTAGAAATGAAAACAAATCTTTGCGCTTAAAATTAAATATTTAGGCTAATGGATGTCTTTAATGAAAGGAGTTTCCACCGTTTCCTTATCCACGAAAGTAAGAGTGCCGACCGAGATGCCGAATGGAGGAGTTTCATTCTTTATCCTCGCACTGCAGATGCTCTGTGTAACTGTTTTCTCGCCAGTGAAGCATTCAGTTTTTACACTTACAAAGTCCGCCATGTAAATAGCAAATGCACCATGGTGCAACGCAACTAACTCTTATAGGGAATGGGAGATGAGACTCTAATTGGTTTAATGCATGTTGTGCTCAAAACACACCCATAACTCTTTAAGAGAATAAGCACAAACCTGTTAAACCATGCACCAGGGCACAAACCGTATTTTTCCGTCCTTTAAATACCAAAAGTGGATTTGGACACGCCCTTAATGCTTTTGCCATGTGCTTTAGACTTTGCGCCTAGATCGTTAAAATAGAGCCTTTTATCTTTGTTGAATAAATGCACTGTAAACATATATACAGATTGAAATCAATCTATAATTTTTTTTACCAAACTGGAGAGCGGTCAAAACAATGATGGAATGATATTATTCACCATCTAACACATAACTGCATCACATGATTATGACCCTTTCAAATCCATTCACTTCAAGAGGTTGTTTCGTCCAGTAAGAATCTGCTTTTGAATGAATCATTTGAGTCAAAAATTTAACAATCCATTTTGCTTTGTGTTTTCTAAATGAATGTGCTGTTTTAAACAAGTCACTTTGATGAATGATTCAAAGACTTGCTCATTAAGACAGTGACCTAATGCTAGCTATTGACATTTTAGCATCACATTTATTTATCCATGCTAAAGAACCTAAACCAGCTAAAGAACCTATGCAACCTACCACAATCTGAAAGTCCTTTAATTATTAATTGAAAAATCCCCAAAATACTATGACTGATGAGTAGCATTTTAACAAACATTTGATGGCAGAAGAACAATGGAAATATTATTCCTCAAAAGCTAAATTAGAGAGGAAAACAAGCAGTTTCTTCATTTCTCTTTGATGCCTGCACAAGTTTATGCCTTGAATCAGTTTAATATCACTCAATTTAATTATGCATTGCCCTCAATTGAATTCAGTTCCATTACAGTCGACTCTGTTTCTCTGTTCTCCCTGTTTTCCTAATCCCCGTCTCCTAGTGTGACTCCATCAGAGAGTGAGGGTGATGTTTGGAGAAATACAGCAGCCCGAGGCCATACAAACAGCCTGCCACAGCCTCACAGGAGTCTCACATCAAAATACAGTCACTACCATGAGCACCGCTTCACAGCCGTCCCACAGGGAGATGCTGATTTCAAGATTTATTCTCCGTTTTACTGCAGAGGTGGAGCATCTGCAACACTTGGGTCTTCTGGGAGTTCAAGTCAGTTACAATCCACAATAATACAAATATAATTATATATAATACACAGATGAGCCGTTACATTATGGCTTGTCTAATAACTTCTAGGATGCCATTTAGCCTCCAAAAAGGGGCCATACAGTGAGGTAGCAATTGGTCTTCTTTATTATCTGGCATCATTATTCACTATCAACAGCAGGTCTACAACACAAACTTGCTTTAAGTTGCCCTAGTCTAAGCACTAAGTCGCTCTAAGACGAATCACAAATGTTACATTATTTCTATTAGGGGAATTTAGATATTCACAGAAAATTAACGGCTAACATAAATGTGTCCACTTGGTCCACAACTATGTTCAGATACCTTAAAGTGGCTATTGGAAGAATTGGAGGCTAAATTGTTTGATGAAAACTGTGTCCAATAACAGGGCATCAGGTGCTATAGTCTCTGCTGGTAGTCTACGTATCCAAACTCAGCAGTCAAACATAAAGCACTAGGAACCTGTATTCATCAGACCAGGCTACTTCCTTCCAATCATCCACAGTTCAATCTCTATGATTTTGGACTCATTTTATGTATTGTTGTCGATGACATGTTGTTAGCACCGGGACCTGATTGGGTCAGCAGCTACACAGGCTTTTACCGTGTGCTGAGACACCACTGTTGTAGCTGCTGGTGATTTGTTGTACTATATGGCCCTGCAGTCACTTTGAGCAATGCTCAACAGTCTCTGCTCCTCTATGAAAACAGTGAGCTGTGTATGACACATGGTTGGATCATGTTTTTTTGTTGTTGTTGTTTTTTTGGCCATCTGTGCACCACTTTTGAAACATACTCACTACAGCAGCACATGGAAAGTCACACCATTTCTGAGAATAAGGTTTACAGTAACTGTGTCATCATCACTGTTTGTCCTTTATCACACTCCAATAACTTGCAAGCTCTTCACATTATTATGACACTGAACACTGCACTGATTGAAAGCCGGTCCCCAGGTGGTAAATACACTGCTCTTTGAACTGAAACTGCAACACCGTTCGGTTGCCAGGTGTGCTCATTCTTATAGGCTGGGGGTGGTCATAATGTAATGGCTTTGTGTTTTACTCCACCTGGATGGCACAAAACTCAGTAAAGAAATTAAACTTGTCATGTGAAAATAAGCACTAAGCTAGGCTTAGTGCTCAAATCAGATATTTTTTTCCTAAGATCAGATTTTTTTTTTGCATAGCTGTTCACAATGTTTTTATAAATGTGGCCAATATCAGACTTCCAGTGTGAACAGATCATGGTCCTAAATTGACCAGCATGCGCAAAAGTACAGTTACGAACAGCACAAAATGTTTAATTATGCAACACCCCTGACGCTCTTCAGCTTTGCAATCAACCCGTGCATCAATCGTTGACCAGATTGGTTAACAAGCACCAGTTCTGCCTTCAATTTGTTTTTCAAAACGAACAACCAACTTTAGCTGTGGTCACACTGGGCTTTTCCTCCCATAGACCTCTATTCATACGCACACGAATGTGTCAGACTGGAAACGCAAGGTCATGCGTTAAGTTTCGCATGTCGCTGCAGTGCAAAGCACTAATCATCTTGTTCACACACACAAACTCCAGTGTGACCGCAGCTTTTCTGTGGTGAAGTAATTGCCCTTTGTGCCATTCGACTATGCTGCTCTGGAGTAGATAATGTTTGCAGCACAAAATGATGACACATGTCGCTCAAAGATTGCAAAGATTACATAACCGTTCACACTATGGTCGGATTGCAAAACATCAGGGGCCTCATGTATCAACACTGCGTACGCACAAAAACTTTAATGTTTGGCTGGTCAACTGCATGATATGGAAACCTTATATACCTGCTGGACATGCGGATGATCCCGTTCCATGTACACAGCTATATTTAGCTTGTTTTGACACATTATTTTTTATTTGTGGCACGGAAATAATTAGTTTGGTGTGGCTCAGTGAAAAAAAATGGTAAATCCTTAGCGTCAAATTTATGTGTATAAAATATATTTTCAAAAAAAAAGTAACGTTGGAAAACTACTAGCCACAGTGAGTGGCTAGTGATCAAAAAATGGAATGTCAAGTCCTGGTTATAGGCCTCATTTAGGCTACTATTTAATTATGAGATTTAAATACTGTATTTTAATGACGTTTTAAGCACTAGTTTAGCTGAAATAGATTATCGGATGGTCATCATAACCAAAACAATACATTTTAAAATTCATGGATAACAACAATAGCCAAAATATTTCATATAAATTTTAATATGGGTAGTTTTTGGTGCTTCACACCTCTTTATTGGTCATTTTTTGTTTCAAGAATAAGGTCCAAGATTTAGAATAAAAGTTACTTGTAAAATATTATCTCTGTTTAAGAAACAATAAATAGATGACTTTTTTTACATCACATTGTATGTTTTCTTGCACAGTTCGGTGTTGAACTCATGAAAAATAATTATCTGCATTGAACAAAACTGATTAGCTGAAAGCCACAACAGCCAACAGAGGATTTGGCTTGGTCTTAAAGCCTTTTTCGATGGGTTATTTTCACTATTTATGATGGCAAAGCAATCTAAATAGGACAAATAAGCTAATGTATGGGACAAATTCTGGACCTTTGTCAGCGAGGGTTGAGTCTTTCGAACCACCCAAGCCCCCCCTGGCTGCGGGCCTGCAACCTTCATATTCAGTAGTAGTTATAAGGATGTGAACCCCCACTAAAGAGACATTTTGAATTAATGCAGCAATTTTTGCCGATCTGAAGTTATTCAAAACTCTGAACTAGGACGAGGTGCCCCACTGTCAGCCCGACTGCACCATCTGTCCAATCTGCATCTCCAACATTCAACAGCCCATAAACCCACACTAAAATTGAGTCCCCTAGGGATCCAGCATTCCCAGAGGAGCCCCAAAGCTCTATTCTTAGTGCAAGACGAACAGATTCTGGGAGACTCTCACCGTCTATGATGCCTGGATGTTTGTGTGGCGAGGAATCCCTGATATGGCTGTCTTGACATGGGTCAGTCTGCTTGAACTGGAAGCTCCTGTTCATTTAGTTTAGGTGGTTTTACGTGTTCTCAGCTACAGGATTCCCAAAAGATTTGACAGGAGGCTTTCCAGATGTTCGACTAGCAGAGCTGTCATTTACAGCGGGCACTTCATGACAGCTGATTTTGCCCCAACCGCTTTGTGACATAGATTGAAGCAAGGGAATTATCCAATATTGTGCATCTCCACGCTTGCTTGATTATATGCTGGATTGAAACAGTAGTTTAAAAATACAGCTGCAAATGTTGTATTCTTGACTTATATGCATATATACAGTTAAAGTCAGAATTATTAGCCCCCCTGAATTATTAGCCCCCGTTTATTTTTTCCCCCAATTTCTGTTTAATGGAGAGAAGATTTTGTCAACACATTTCTACACATAATAGTTTTACTATAACTAATTGAATTTGAATTAATTTGAATTAATCACTGATTTATTTTATCTTTGCCATGATGTCAGTAAATATATTTGACTACATATTTTTCAAGACACTTCTATACAGCTTAAAGTGACATTTAAAGGCTTAACTAGGCTAATTAGGTTAACTAGGCAGGTTAGGGCAATGAGGCAAGTTATTGTATAAAGATGGTTTGTTCTGTAGACTATCGGAAAAATATATAGCTTAAAGAGAATTAATAATTTTGACCTTAAAATGGTGTTTAAAAAATTAAAAACTGTTTTTATTCTAGCCAAAATAAAACAAATAAGACTTTCTCCAGAAGAAAAAATATTATCAGACATACTGTGAAAATGTCCTTCCTCTGTTAAACATCATTTGAAAAAAAAAAGGATATATATATATATATATATATATATATATATATATATATATATATATATATATATATATATATATATATATATATATATATATATATATATATATATATATATTTCAATGGGGGTCTAATAATTCTGACTTCAACTGTATAATAGGCTTAATAATTGTATTTTTATACTTTGTTAATGATCAATCTTTCATTACTAAATTAAGCATTGCATTATTTACAAACCAGATATTTAAGAGTATTTGGTGGTTTTTAAGGTCATTCAGAATGAATAAGTAAATGATTATTAAACTATTTAATTGAACATTTAGACATCTTAATTTCAGGCATATATTAATATAACTCTGTATGTTAACAAATGCTTTATTTACACAAATGCCTACAGTATTGTGAGGAATGTGAGCTCATGCAAAGTTAGATTTATTCATGCTTTGTAAATCCCTTTAAAATGACAGGTAAATGCTCAGTTATATTCTAAACGGAAAAAGCACAGGGTGATACGACAAGGTGTTTCAGATAAAAAAGTATTTATTTCAAAATGCAAAAAGGAACATGTTCAACTGTATCAAATGAAAAATAAATCTTTGCTGTCTTATCGAATTACTATACAGTTTAAACATTGCACAGTTTTAGAGTTATATACCAGCTGTGCTTTTATCGTAACTAAAATTTAGACTTATTGAAAATGACAAAAAAAAAATCGTTAAATATTATCTTGACGAATAATAGTACTTAAATAAGTTAAATTTTCTGTGTGGAGTTTGCATGTCCTCCCCGTGTTCGTGTGTTTTTTCTCAGGTCCAAAAACATAGGTGAATTGGGTGAGCTAAATTGTTTGTAGTGTATGTGTGTTAATGAGTATGTATGAATGTTTTTCAGTGATGGGTTGCAGCTGGAAGGGCATCTGTGCGTAAAACATATGCTGGATAAGTTGGCGGTACATTCTGCTGTGGCGACCCCAGATTAAAAAAGGGACTAAGCTGAAAAGAAAAGGGAATGAATGAATGAATGAATGAATGAAATAAAATAAAATTTTAATAAACTTATTACAACTGAAATAAAAACTACTTCAATGCAAATTAGGGCTGCACAATATATAATTTTAGCATCAATATCGCAATGTGCGCATCCATATCGCAATGTGCGCATCCACAATAGTCTGTCAAATCACAGGACGTGTGATGTTGAGTTGGGATTATAAAAATATGATTTGTTGAGTCATTGTGAATTTCAACCAGTCTATCAATGGGAATTTTTTTGTACTCAGATATGTTTTTTAAGGCCCGTGACTGAAATTTAAAGCAAATTTAAACCATTTGGGAACAAGAAATTAAGTTTGCAGCTTTAACAAAAATTAATTGAGCTTAATTATTTATCAAATGAACACTACACAGTGTTATTTCAGATTTGATAATTGAATTTCTTTACTTCATTATTGTAATATTCCACCAAAAACCATTTAGCACTGTTTATTTCGTATTTATCTGTGCTTACATTTTTAATTACATTTTTATATATATTTTGGAATGTTTTATGCAGATGCACTCCCCTACAAAACCATCCCAATCCATGTACTGTAAAACTGTGAATTCTTCTCAAACAGTTACTTAAGCCATATTGTGAAATTATTTTAACATTGAAATATATATCGCAGAAATACAAAATAACGCAATGTCAGTTTTATCCAATATCGTGCAGCCCTAATAGAAATAATAAAAACCTACCATGAAAAATAAATTCAAAAGAAGACTACTAAAACCTAAACAAATGCTCATATAATACATCTTTTAAATACGATGACACTTTAGCATAGGGACTAATTCTCACTATTAACCAGTGGCTTAATATCTGCCTAATATTAAGATGTTTGCTGTTTACTGCGACTAAAAAAGTAAATCTTCTATATGATCTTATTGTCTCATCTGTAATCCTGCATAATTAACCTAACTACTACCGTAACAACCCTTATTAAGCAGCAAATTAGGAGTTTATTGAGCTAAAAGTCTTACTCAATGCTTTGTAAATATCAAAAATTTACCTTAAAATAAATTGTGGCCGTAAACACTAAAATAACTGCATAGGTTTCTAACGCCATTAATAAATATTGACAGAACGGTCATTTATTTAGGTGAACTGCACCTCCAACAAGCAGTTAAAGTCGACTTCTCACATAATACGGACTGAATGTCACCCATGTTTACAGCAGACTATACACTTAACCTTAATACACGCTGTTGTGACACCTCTTCCTCCTCCCCCTGCACTTGTCTTTGGTTCTCCTAGTTTTGGTCCTGTCAGAAGCGCATGCAGCCGCTCACACATACAGACTCTCCTGCCGTGTTTTCTCTCTTGTTTCTGGCGGCTGCTGTGAGGCGATGACAGTTGTATTAGCAGTCGATTGCGAGGTCAGTCTTGCTCAGCTCCACCGAGACACACAGCACTACAGACACACAGCATTCACTGCTATTGCTTTTCTGTTACTTCTTGTTGACCAGCTCAAGCGGCCAGGTAATTTAATTTGATAGCTGGGTCAGTGACATGACGAAAATGTTGAGTCCTAGTCATTTATTTCATAAAAATAAAAATGGTCACTTTATTCTGATGTGCAATTCTTGCTATTAATAAACCATTAACTATATGTTTTGCCTCAATAAACTCCTAATTTTCTGCTTATTAATAGTTATCAAGGCAGTAGTTGGATTTAGGTATTAGGATTAGGAATGTAGAGTAAGGTCATGCAGAATATGTACTTTCTAAGTACTAATAAACAGCCAATATTTTAATAATAGGCACGTAATATAGCTAATAGTGTTGTGAATTTCTCTAGTCTGGCTCACGGCACCAAACTGTTGTGAAATTCTAAGAGGAGCCCAAAAAACCTGGAAGAACTTTCGGTTTTCATCAAAGCAGAATCCTTTAATAAGAAGAACTCAGCGTGGCATCATCGAAAGAAAACTCTCAACTGTACAGCAAGCACTAGGTTTTTATACATTCTAAAACAAAGCATTCAAATGAAGTGTTGTTGTCGGCAGGGTAAACTGCCTTTTCAGGCCTGATCTCATCAGCATGTAAGTCTGCAGAGTGGATGACAACATATTAGAAACCTGCCCAGCTACTGACCACATAAAAGGGGTTTCCTCGACCCGAAGACAAAGGCAGAAAACAGTGTGCCAAATGATGTTCTGGAGACTAGTCCCGTCTGACCAGTTGACCGAAAAGAGAAAACAATAGACACAGCCACGCTGTGAAACTGACAATTTGCATTTCTTTGGAGACAGTCAGGGCTCAGGAAACCAAGACATTTTAGGGTCTGTCGCACCGGTTATATATATGTAGATAATATAAATTTATATCCCCACAATAGTGACAGTTACCATCTTTATAAATATACTGTATCAGCATTTTTTTAAAGATTTTTGGTAGCCTTGTTTTGTGCTTTTTATCATTTTTATAAATTTTTTAAATTAATTTTATTATGTATATTACACAACCCAGGCTCAATATTGATATGTACCTCGATATTCATTTCTATAGAGTGCTAAATACATCCCAGGAGGTACATTTTTTTGAAATTTTTGTTTTCGCGAATCCACCAGAGGCCGCTGTGTATGCATTTTTCAATCTCAAATTTCTCTCCTGAGTGCCACTTGCGCCTGCTCTTCTCACGTAAATCCACCAGAGGTCACTGTCGACTGACTGACTGACTGACCGACTGATACCCTGACCCACCCCTTTCCCGAAAGCTAACTGATAGTGTTTTCAAAAGCACCGACTGACACGCCCACCCACTTCTCTAAACCCAATCGGCAATGTTCTGAAAAGAAATCTAGAAAAAGAAAATCCATCACGGCCGCCAGATTTTTACTATGTTTTAAGATCTTACCACATTCTCACCCTGTTATTTACTTCTTTATTTTATTTTTTTACCTTTTGTTTTGTTTGATCTGCTTTCTGAAACCGTTCTTCACCAGACTCAAATGCTGTTGTCACGGTGAACTACTCTCTGCTTCTCAAGTCTGCCGATGTACGTTGCGAGCTACTGGGCAAACTGGTAACAGTGGAAAAGCTGTCCACATGGAGGTAAGCGGTCAGCTGAGAGAAGCCAGAGAAGCCAGCAGCGGCATCATACCGCCTTGTAGCATTCGCTGTAAAGACGAAATGCAGCCATACGTAGCTTTTGCTAAATAATTCATGCTCTTCAGAAATGTGTACGTTTGCACAATGAGCCTGTGTTGCAACCATCTTTACCACTAGTTATTGGTGAGAATTGGTACTTACAATAAAGTGTTAACATAATTTTTTTTTTTTTTATTGAACACATTTTAAAACCCTTTATTTCAATATTAACCATTAATCATGAATTTAACCATAATCATATTATTATTATTATTATTATTATTATTATTATTATTATTATGATTATTATGATTATTATTATCATTCAAATTTGTTTACATTGGTAAATGCTACAATGAAGAAAAAATCCTAGTCAAAATAATTAAAGAGCCCCTATTTTATTTAAAATAGGTCATATTTTGGTTTTGGGGATCTCCAACAACATGCTGATATGCGTACCAGGTCAAAAAACACTTTCATTGTCTTTTAAGATGCATTTATTTTAACTCAATTATCCCAGCGACTCCAATATGATTAGTTCAGCGATTCATTTGTTCCCAAACCCCTCCTTAGCACGAAGCTCATCTGCGGTGATTGGACCAGTGACCTAGTCTGTTGTGATGGGTCGACTGGGTTCAGTGCGAGACAGAAAGAAATGCCCACCACGGCTACAGTATGAAGTAGCAGAACGTATGAGAGCACAATGCAGAAATACAATAAAGCAATGCAGTTAAACACCAGCATATTCCTCTACTCTTAACCCTAACCCCAAGTTATAACAATGACACACATTCAGTATTAATCCACACAGTGGCAAAAGCTGAACTATTTTGAAAATTGACCGCGCCGCGCGTGTGAGGAACAGCTGATGGTGGCCATAGCAACAAACAGCAGAGGCAGTTCAGAAACACATTTAAATCGGTAAAGGAAGAAGCACGTGTCACGTTTTTAACATGGTTTAAGACACGATATGTGTGAACAGTACAGAGAAGTACAGTACTGATCTATAATGATACGTGATTACAAGCCGCGCGGGGCGATTACAACTTATAACACACAATTAAACACATATTTTGCAAACTACACAAAATGAGGCAACAATTTTAATGACACTTACATGTTATGATCCGGAGAAAGAAGAAACTGGTCCATATGAACTGTAAAAGTTACTGACAAAGTCCCAGTCAAAGTCTGACAAAGTCCCATAGTCTCTGCTGCTCCTTCAATAGCAAATGACCAATGAATCCCGCGTTGCAGCGTAGGTTATTGTATCAATCGTCAGAAAAATGACAGGAGCAAACACAGCACTGGGTAAGCTATACTTCCGTATTGTTGTGAAAATTAACTTTAACCCTTTATTCCCTGCAGCCGAATCTCCATCTGTCAGTGATCGTCATCTTCGTGTCATTATCAGTCCAATGATCCCCCGCACCTCTGCTAGTGTGTGGAGGGAACGCGCGTGCAAATTTTACCGAAACTGGAACTACATATTTAGTGATGTACTGTATCGATGCAAATCAATAGAATCAAAAGATCCGAATCCAATTCGATTCATTTATTTGACTCTGAGTCAAATATTTTGCTGAAGAATCAATAGTTTTAAACAAGGTGCACTTTTAGATATAAACCTCAGGTGAATGTTTTCATTCACTTAGTGCTGTGTTACACACTGCATGGAAGCTTTTTTTCAAAAACCCATCATATGGGCTCTTTAAAATCATAAAGATTCTTGGCATAATCGTATAATTTTTATTTTATATGGGGAAATGTTAGTAACACCTTCACGACTTCTGTGTGGCTGTTGGTAAGTCTCCTAAAATATCAGATAATTTGACCTCAGTATGACCTATTCAACATAGGCTTATTCTGAAAACGTAGCCCTATATACATTTGTGAAGATCGAGAATTAGTAGCCAGAAGTACGTATGGCTGCATTTCATCTTTAAAACAAATGCTACAAAAGCGGTATGACGCTGTTCCTTTTCTCGTTTACCAGCTGACGCTTACCACCATTTGT
Source organism: Danio aesculapii (assembly GCF_903798145.1). Taxonomy (NCBI): domain Eukaryota; kingdom Metazoa; phylum Chordata; class Actinopteri; order Cypriniformes; family Danionidae; genus Danio; species Danio aesculapii. The sequence goes on along the minus strand of NC_079454.1, from coordinate 20,309,558 downwards.
ATGGCTTTTCCGCTCTTACCAGTTTGTCCGGTACTCACTTAAAAAAGTTGGGTTAATAATAACCCAACAGGTAACCCATAGATGGGTCAATTTGGCACCGACCTTCTGTTGGGTTATTGTAACCCAATCCATTGGGTTAATAAGGTTAACCCAACAATTTGGGTTATAAAAATAACTAATTTGTTGGGTTATTTTGCCAAAAAGTGGCTTAACCCCTAAATAATAATAAATTATTATTATTATTATTATTATTATTACAGTAGTAGTCATCTTTATATGTAAATAAAAAAATACACAGCTTTTAATACATTGGCAAAGCTTTATTTAAATCCATGAATTTAGTGCCACATCTTTCACAATAACAAACGCCTGAGAGCAATTTAGTTCATCCCCAAGCAGCAGGACAAGAGGGTTCTGTCTCTGTTGCTTCTCCTCCTCTAAGTACTGAATGAAATACAAGTATACACATATGAATTAAATAATGTCCAACATTTATTGTCATAAATAATGAACCTAAAAGTCGCAAATCAACAAATTCTTGTTTTGCCTCCTGGTATGAGGGCCGAACCATCTTGCTGCACAATCTGTATGGCAGTGAAGAAATGATAGCTGGCTGAGTTGTTAAAGCGACACCTCCAAAGTGGGATCTTCAAGGCTGTCTTAATATCAAACAGAAAAAACACAATTAAACTCAAAACACCCTCAACTCAAAGACCCTCATATCAAAGGTGAAATGCTATAAATTGGGATTAAAACAGAGCTGTTATGCAGGATTGTCTCACCAGATTAAATGTTTGCTTGAACTGGTAGATCCAAGGCTCTCTTCTTTTTTTGCAATACGAGAGAGTCCGCAGTGATGAATCTCCCCAAACCTCAAAAAGTTTCTTTGGTGTGTGGGTATAAAATACCTGTCCTGAGCAATCTAAAAATAAATAAACAAAAACAGCACTTAAATCCATGTCATACAAACAGTACACTGGATTTATTGAAGGGATATTTTACACAAAAATGGAAATTCTGTCATCAGTAATTCACCCTCCCCTTGTTCTAAATCTCTCCTCAGATTAACACAAAACATGATATTTTAAACAATATAGGTAACTAAACCATTCTTGGTCCACAGTGAAATTCCAAAGCATTTGTTTCTTCTGTTGAAGTCAGTGGAGAGTGGACTATTAAGTTTTTCATTAGCTTTGTCCTTTAAAGTTATCATTTGTGGTCAGCAGAAATAAATAAAAAAGAAATAAAAAATCAATCAACAACTTGAGGGTGAGTAAATGATGAATACACCCAAAAATCAGGGAAACACCCATACACTATGGCCAATTTAGTTTATTAAATTTACCTATACTGCATGCATTTGGACTGTGAGGGACATGCAAACTTCACACAGCAATGCCAACTGACCCAGCTCCAGGACATGATGGATTCGCCTCTGCTGCTGAATGAGGGTGTTTCAACGATTTTTGGGTGTATTCATCATTTACTCACCCTCAAGTTGTTGATTTATTTATTTTATTTCTGCTGACCACAAATGACTTAAAGGACAAAGCAAATCAAAAACTTCATAGTTCCCACTGACTTCAACAGAGGAAAAAATGCTATGGAATTTCACACCAAGAATGGTTTAGTTACCTACTCCTCCATATTTACATTTACATTTACATTTACATTTAGTCATTTAGCAGACGCTTTTATCCAAAGCGACTTACAAATGAGGACAAGGAAGCAATTTACACAACTATAAGAGCAGCAGTGAACAAGTGCTATATACCAAATGATGTTCGCTCCAACCTTAAAACAGAAATTTTAAATTTGCAAATGTATGCCGGACCAAATAACAACAAAAATCATGTATTTACCCAGTTTAGCAATGGACAAAAGATAACTGTAAGTGGTCATCTCCAGTGGTACCTTAAACAGATAAAGAGAAAAAAAAAAAACTATAAAAATGTGCACTTTAAGCTGCAGAAATAGTCTTTTATGTGAGTTGTTAAGGTGCATCACATTTGCAAATTTGGTGGGCAAATAAGGTCTATTTTACATGGTCAATTGTGCACTGATGTTCATCAGTGTGCTTAATTCTCATGCTCAGAAACTTGCAAAAGAGTCAAACTCCTGATCACAGATTTCTACTGAAATAACAGTCATAACGCAATAATTAATATAAATAGGTTAATGTCTGTAATATCTCAATTTGGTCAAATGTTCCAGGAGTGGAGTTCTGAAATTTCTGAACTGTGCTTAGACTCTAAATCAGTCATCTGTAATTACCTGTGGTTTCATGCCTGATACAGAGTCTAATACCAAATTCACACTGAAATAAGGCACAGAAACACTTTTGAAAGAGACATTTGTGTCTTTACACACTACCAGTGCTGTTCAGAGAAGTATAAATGCATTTACAGAAGAATTACAAATGTATAATTTGATTTTAAGACATATGGTGATGTAAAGACACCTTTGCAGTATATGATACTGCTTAAGTGTGTGTATCTGTGCATTTTTACATCATGTACATATTACAAAATACAGAGCTGTTGTTTTCTCACTTTTCTCAACAAGATTATCAAGGAGGATTAAAGCTTGCTCTGTCCAGAGCAACCTACAATGAACAAACAAACAAAAAATAAAATAAACCATAAATGAACATGAGCTGACAGACAACATTTATCAGTTGAGTGGTCACAGCATCACCTGAATTGAAAACTGGGCAAGGACAGTGTATGTTTAAGGGCTTTGTATTATTGTTTATTAGCATATATTACTACTATTATTATACAAAGCTAGCAGATGTTACAATTCTTATATGTATAATTTTTAAGCTTATATTTAATTGCTGTATGACATATATAACCGATTAAACATTTATATTAGCATCTAACATTATCAGGGTTGTGGTTTCATCCCTGTAGGTTAGTATAAGATGTAGGGAAAATGCAATTTTCAGGGCCTTCAATATAGTACACACAAACAGTAATAATAACATTTAACTTTCAATAGTTAATAATCAAGTACCTTGAAATGGATCATGAATCCTCTTCTGATAAAAGACGATGTAGCAAGCTTCTGCTCTGCTCGTCCAGGATAACTTTCTCACGTTGCGATCCATTCAGCGCCCTCTAGCGGCGAATAATAACCAATAATAATATAATGCTCGGATTCCGTACTTCTTGGGAAAACTAGCAACTTCCTGAACAAAATGTAGCACATATATGTGTCTATATTAGTATTTAGTTGTTACAATATAGTTTCCTAGCGAAAGGACAGTGTTTTTAGACAACATAACATACCTTCAACCAGACTGGACGCGACTCCGGTTTGATGTCTCTGCTGGGTCCTAAAGACGAGAATTACTGCGGAATATCTCAAATACGTGTATCTGACCTCCAAAACAACTGTAGAGATGAACACGGAGGAAGAGAAAGCGTTTTTATCCGCATATAGATCGGCTATGAAGCGCGCACGCTTGTATCATCAATAATTAAGAGTCCAGGTGAAACAGATATAAAAAACACGACACGAGGAGGCAATTTGATAAAAAAAATAACAATATTACTGCATTAGAGCTTACATAAACTTTATAACGCAAGAGCAACATCACGTACGCATATTATTACAGCGGTTCTGTGTCAGATCAATCAGTTGACTGTTGAAATTTCAGAATTGTAACTCAACTGGTTGAGTTATTAAATAAATAACCCAATAAAAGGTTTAAAATAACCCAACAAAGCACCAAATATTTTTAACTCAACCATTGGGTTAAATAAATAACCCAACGTTTTTAGAGTGTAGCTAAACATGTACGTTGGCGGACTTGAGAAGCAGAGCGAAGTTGACCGCAACAACGGGGTTCTAGTCTGGTGAAAACAATTCCAGAAAGCAGGTAAGAAGAAACAAATGTAAAAAATAAAATAAACAAGTAAATAACAGGGAAAGAATGTGGTAAAATCTGAAAACGTGGTAAAAATCAGGCGAGGGCTTTTATTTTTCTGGATTGCTTTTCAAAACACAAATTGGGTTTAGGGAAGTGGGTGGGCAGGTTAATCTGGGCTTTTTAAAACACTATTGGTTGGCTTTAGGGAAGAAGGAGGGTAAGGGGATCGGTCGGTTGGTCAGTCAGTTAAGTCAGTCGACAGCGGCCTCTGGTGGATTTACACAGACAGGCACGAATGGCACTTGTGAGAGAAATTTGACAGCAAAAAACATAGCTCCTGGGATGTATTTTGCTCTCTCCAGAAATGTATATAGGGGTACGTAATCAGTATGCGCCTGGGTTGGACATATTAAATAATGAAATGTTGTTTTAACTAAAATTAACATTAGTAAAAAATAATAGTATAATAATCAAAATAGAACAGAAGAATACAACTAAAGCTTAAGATGTAAACATTAGACAAATTTTTAAAACCTTGAAATTTATGAAGCAGAAATGAGACAATACAATTACATTCAAAGACAGAAAAACAACTTGGAAAGCTTTGAGTCTCCCCAACACTCACACAGAAGTGTGAGACAGACAGAGAGACCGCAAACGAGATGCACTGAAAAAGCAAGTGCGATCCAGTGAGATCCGGGCAGGAAAAGAAAGAGAGAGTGGGCGCTTCAGGCATGAGTTAATACACATGAGCGCAGAGCAGTGAGTGTGGTTGTAGGCCATTGCATTTAAACACTATCAGTCTGAATGGTCATTGCAATGCTCTCCATTGAAACTAGGTCAGCTTTAGCAGGGGGGCACTGAGCTTCTGAGGAGGCCCGGGCAGATTTAATGCGCTATCAAAAGAGGGTTAGTCCTCGCCATCGCAGAGGGAAGGAGATGTTTCTAACTCAAGTCTCCTGACGCACTAGCTGTTCAGTGAGGCCACGCTGAAGCTGTATATCTTAGAGATGCAGTAAAATAAAACTACCTTCAGATCTTCTCTTGCATACTGACACATTCAAGTGAGACGAATTATCCAAATAGAAGGAAATGTGGGATGGGAATTGGCTGCCAGTAGAACGGTAGATTTGAATGTAAACTTAAGGTTGATTTTAAAAAAAGAGGCAGGTGTTTGAGTGAAATAAATGAATGGAGAATTCAAGTACATGTCAACAGAATCATAGTTCTTTCTATTTCCATGGACTTTATGCAACTAAGGCACAATAAAATGTGTGCCCAAGTCTACATTTTTGAGAACCGAGAAATAAGTACCCTAGACTATGTGCGCTTGCAGTTTTTGTTTTCACAAATCCACCAAAGGCTGCCAAGTACATTTCTGCCTATCTCAACATCCATTTGCATGTGTCCATGAGAGATGCCAACTTGCCGACTTGTCGTGCCAAATATATCTTTTTGATATTGGCTAACCCACCCATCGACTTTCCTAAACGCAACCGATAATGTTTTCAAAAGCAAACTAGAAGAGAAAAGCCACAGTGGTGTTATTATATCACACAGCTTTTTTTTGTTTCTTTTTACCTGGTTTCTGGAAACATCCTTCGCCTCGACGTCTATCCCACTCAATTCTGCGTTTCAAGTGTGGCACTGTTCACGGTGAGTTACCGAGCAAACCAGTCAGGCTGGAATAGCCGTCCATACGAAGGTAAGCAGTCAGTGGTTCACTAAAAATTACTTTTTCAAACTACTTATTTAAAATTAGTTAAAACAACAAAAATTAACAGTTGGAGAACGTTTTTGAGGGACAGCTTAATTATTTCATGTTCAATCTACTTAAATTTGTAAAAACGATTTATTTATCTTAAACAATTTGTGTTGGGAAACATGAAGGAATTGTGTGAAACCAAGCATTTTTATAGTGTTCCACCTCATTCCGTTTTATACACAAAATGCAAGCCAAATGTACAGGCGAGCACATACAGTTTTTCTTGGTTCTCAATAATGTAGCCCTGGGCACATTTTTCCAATGAGTCTGCCTTTATACTTATCAATGTACTATAAAAACACATTGTAAGTTTCACGACTCACTTACTCATTAGCTAAACAAACAGCCTATATTAAAGCCAAAATGACAGGTTGTGAGATGTGACCCCTTGGCTACATCTACACTAATCTGAGTTCATTTTAAAATGTTGTTTTCATCTAAAAACCCTCCGCGTGCACATAATATTTTATATCGTTTCAAAAAGTTTGTCTCTGAACTGCACATGCATTAAGGCATTCATTTAATTTCCGGCTCTTTGTGAGTAATACACAAGTATGAAGTTGCCATTGTAAGTGAGAATATAGACTGGGAGACGTGCCAAAACTACAGTTTCTTTTGAAGAAATGAAATCTGGAACATGTAAAAACTGGCATTAATCTTCAACAATGTGATGATCCAAAACAACTGCTGTAGTTGAATTGGTCATATGACCCAAAAAAGTGTTACCGTTTTCAAAAGCTTCTGTTTCCACAACTTTATTCATATTTATCCAACACAGGCTCATTCTGAAAACGTAGCCCTACAGACGTTTTTGGAGACCACGTTACGTAGCCGAAGGTACGTATGGCTGCATTTAATTTTTTTTTTTAAACGAACGCTACAGGGTGGTGAGACGCTGTTCTTTTTCGCGCTAACCAGCTGACCGCTTACCTCCATATGGACGCTATTCCGGCTGCTACCAATTTGTCCTGTTCGTCGGTGGGCTTGAGACGCAGAGAGGAGTTGACCACGACGACGGGGTTCAAGTACGGTGAAGAGTGGTTCCAGAAAGCAGGTAAGACAAAAACAGAACCCAAAAAATACAACAAACAAGTAAATAGCAGGGTGAGAATGTGGTAAAATCTGAAAACATGGTAAAAAAAAAAATCAGCCGAGGGCTTTTCTTTTTTTGGATTGCTTTTGGAACGTGTTGATTGGGTTTAGGGAAGTGGGTGGACGGGTCAATCAATGAAATTTGTTGGGTTTAGGGAAGGGGGAGGGTGCGTCAGTCAATCGTTCGCTCAGTCAGTCAAAAAGTCTGTCAAAAAGTCAGTTGACAGCGGCCTCTGGTGGGTTTACGCGAGAACAGCAGGTGCGAATGGCACTTGCGAGAGAAATTTGAGATCTCAAAAAGCATACACAGCGGCCTCGTATGGATTCGCAAATACAAAAACTGCTGAAAAACGTGCTGCCGGGACGTATTTTGGGGTCTCCAGAACTGAGCCTGGGTTGAATTTATCCTATTTGGACAGTGTCAAAACATAAGTTTTTATTGCCTAGATTTATACTTGTGCACTGAATGATTGCCATATCCTACGGAGCATATCTTGCACATACATGTAGCCAAAACCAATGTGAGCATTTATACTTGTGCTGGTGTCCTGCATAGTTTAGCCCCAACTTCCCTCAACACACCTGCCTGGAAGTTTCTAGTATACCTAGAAAGACTTTGATTGGCTGGTTCATGTGTGTCTAATTGGGGTTGGAACTAAACTCTGCAGTACATCGGCCATCCAGCACAGAGTTTACGACAGAAATGTGTGTGATACTACTTTAGCAGAAGCTCAAACTCACACTTATTAAGAGTAGAAAGAGGCGGGAAATTATGATTGTTTAATAATTTTAGTCGTAAAATAAACACTAAAATAAAAACACCTGTCGTGCTCTGCTCCATTATTTTTAATCAATATTTTATGGGGGTTTTCACCTTTAATTGATAATTGATGAATTTGTGGGGAGCAGAAGGAGAGGGGAAAAATCGGGTCACCGGGTGTCTTTCCATTGTCTTTTTTCTGATCCCAACATCAGAGTTGATGAATCTTATTTTTAATAAAGTTTCAGACTACGTCAGCAAAAACTTAGTCCTTTGTTCACAACATTTTACTGCAGAATCATTTACAAGCAAGGCACAAATTGACAGGATTTTCAGACAGATTAATGCTAAAAGATGGTGAGGTGCAAAAATATGTTGTATCTGACAGTAATGTCGCACAACACAAGAGAGAATCGCTATTGCTTTTGCCTGCTATTACAGATCGTTTGGTATGTACTCAGTATTTTTATGTTTTTAACCTAAATCACAGCAGTGTTTATCTATGAAGATACATGCTGAATTTTACACAGCTGTCCTTTCTGACTTTTGAAAATGCCAATCATATCAGCGGGTGTTTATTTCTGAGTCTACAATCTGCCACGCCTATTCAGCCAAAGTGTTCTGATAAGCGAGGTCAAAACAGGATAGAAAATAGACTATTAAATGATGGTGTTTCTCATATAAGACTTTATGTAACACTTTAGTTAAAGTACAAATTTCCTATGTTTACTACTGTCTTATTAAAATATTGGCTGTTTTTTAGTATTTATAAAGTATGATCTTATTTTATATCCTTAATCCTGCCCAATACCGGTACCCAACTACTACCTTACTAACTATTAATAAGCAGCTGATTAGTAGTTCATTGAGCTAAAATTATTAGTTAATGGTAATAACAAATATTTTGACTTTCATTAACACTTTAACTATATTTAAAAATATACATTATAAAGATCTGTCTGAATCAGAAAGTTTTTAACTGGAGACTCGCTCTCAATCGATCATTTGAATCAGTAAGTTGGTAACTGGAGACTCACTTTGATCAGATCATTTGAATTAGAGAGCTATTGAATTAAGACTCGCTTTGAATGGATCATTTGAATCAGCGAGTTGTTTTTTTTACTAGAGACTCACTCTGAATGGATCATTTGAATCAGCGAGTTGTTAAATTTAGATTTGCTCTTACAAGATCAATTGAATCAGATAGTTTTTTAACTGGAGACTCAATCTGAATGGATCATTTGAATCAGTGAGTTGTTAAATTTAGATTTGCTCTTACAAGATCAATTGAATCAGATAGTTTTTTAACTGGAGACTCGCTCTGGATGGATCATTCGAATCAGTAAGTTAGTAACTGGAGACTCACTTTGACCAGATCATTTGAATCAGAGAGCAATTAAATTAAGACTCGCTCTGAATGGATCATTTGAATCAGTGAGCTCTTACAAGATCAATTGAATCAGAGAGTTTTTACCTGGAGACTCGCTCTGAATGGATCAGTTGAACCAGTGAGTTGGTAAATTTGGATTTGCTCTTACCAAATCAATTGAATCAGAGAGTTTTTAACTGGAGACTCGCTCTGAATGGATCATTTGAATCAGTGAGCTATTGAATAAATACTCTCTCTGAATGGATCATTTGAATCAGTGAGTTGTTAAATTTAGATTTGCTCTTACAAGATCAATTGAATCAGAGAGTTTTTTAACTGGAGACTCAATCTGAATGGATCAGTTGAACCAGTGAGTTGGTAAATTTGGATTTGCTCTTACCAAATCAATTGAATCAGAGAGTTTTTAACTGGAGACTCGCTCTGAATGGATCATTTGAATCAGTGAGCTATTGAATTAATACTCTCTCTGGCTGGATCATTTGAATCAGTGAGTTGTTCACTGCTGACTCTCTCTGACCAGATCATTGAACTCAGTGAGTTGTCAACTGGATTCTTTTTCTGAGCAGAATGCTAAATGTAGACTTACTCTAACTGGATCATTTAAACCAGTGAGGTCTTGGCTCAGGAAAGAATTGTGAATTAGTGCAAAGCTATAGTTAAATTAATCTATTTTTTGTGTGGCACATTGATGATAACATACAGATCTTTATAAGCATTTTCTTTAACAGATAAACTCTATACATATGTTATAGAAAAGATACAGTGTAACTCCATATTACAACTAACTGCAAAAGTGAAATGACTGATCAAAGCCTACTGATTGTCAGTAAATAATCAATAGTCAATTAATGGTTACAATAGCCATTAGATTCATAAACCATCAAAAGGCACTCATGAAGGCAGGTATTAAGCCTCAGACCCTAAGCAGAAAGCTGTTCCAAAGCCAGCATTAACACAACAGAAACACTGCTGCTTACTTTCTCCTGACAGCCTGCAGCAAACTTCTTATCATCCCAATTCTGAATTACAATCGGAGATTCTTTCGTCAAGGATGTATAAATAGCACACTTTCATCACAGCTAAATAAATCCCACAACACCAAGAGCATTTACAGACATCCACCCGTCTCAGTCAGGTCACAAAGAGAAAAAAAAGGTATTTTCTTTGTTCCTTGCATATTGCAGAAATACCAGCAGTCACAGATGCGAGACTCTGAATAGCAGGATTGCCAGGAACTAACATTTGCACTTTACAATTTAACGCCAGATGTCTTTTATTAATATTAGACATGTACAACTGCTCAGCCGCCTATATAAGATTTAATACTCCTTTGCAAGGTGCTCGCAGTTCAAATCTTGCTTTGCTTGTTTAATTCCAGCAATAGCATATCGAACAAGCAGATTTATGTGTATAAGCTGAGGATAGAGATGGAAAGAGGTGCTTTTCTTAGGATGACTTCAGACTGACTCCTAGAGATACATTGCAAATAATTATAGATGTGCACTGTGTTAAAGAAACAAAATTATTTTTGATGTCCTGTCATAAAATTTCAATCTCAAGGTTTCATTCCAGGCGGCAGGGCAGCTCAGTGGTTAGCACTGTCGTCTAACAGCAAGATGGTCGCTGGTTAGAGTCTGTCCTGTCTTAGAGTTTGTATTTTCTCCCTTTGTTTGCATGGGTTTCCTCCGGGTGCTCCGGTTTCCCCCACTGTCCAAAGACAAGACATGCGCTTTAAGTGAACGGTACAGGGTTGTGGCTGGAAGGGCATCTGCTGCGTAAAACATATGCTGGAATAGTTGGCGATTCATTCCGCTGTGGTGAGCCCGGAAAAATAAAGGACTAAGCTGAAGGAAACTTAATGAAATGAATGAATGAAGGTTTCCTTCCTGGATTTCAGATTCTTGAAATGCTGGTCCAGTGATCTAATCTGTGTGTACATGCACATGGGCAGCATGATATGCAACCCAGGCTCATTCTGAAAACAGACCTCAACAGACGTTTCTGGAGACCGAGAAATACGTCCCGGCGGCACGTTTTTCTGCAGTTTTTGTTTTCGCGAATCCATGAGAGGCCGCTGTGTACGCTTTTTGAGATCTCAAATATCCCTTGCCAGTGTCATTTGTGCCTGCTGTTCTTGCATAAACCCACCAGAGGCCGCTGTCGACTGACTTTTTGATAGACTTGTTGAATGGCTGAGCAAACAATCGACTGACCCACCCTCCCCCTTCCCTAAACCCAACCAATTTTATCGATTGACCCACCCACCCACTTCGCTAAACCCAACCACACATGTCAAAAGCAATCCAGAAAAAGAAAAGCCCTCGGCTGATTTTTTTACCACGTTTTCAGATTTTACCACATTCTCACCCTGCTATTTACTTGTTTGTTTTATTTTTTGGATTCTGTTTTTGTCTTACCTGCTTTCTGGAACCGCTCTTCACCGGACTAAAACTTACAAGCATTATCATTTTTTATGTCAGAATGCTTTTATTTAAAGATTTATTTTGGCCTTTATTGAGTGAATAGGACAGTATTTCAGACAGGAAGTGAAGTGGGAGAGAGAGAGAGAGAGAGAGAGGGTAGAGACGGGAAATATCCTCAAGCCACGTTTCGAACTCAGGACACCCTGAAGTGCTACTGCACCACATGTCAGCACGCTAACCACTATGCTACTCTGCCGACTGTTGGAGTGCTTTGAATTGGCTTGAAATGCTCACACATAATGTTCACATTTTAGTAACTTTATGGGTTAAATTTGCAATGACCCAATGAATCATCATATATGTTTTTAACTGTGGCTCTTGGTCAAATATAATCCTCTACACTATGTACTTACTCAACAGCATAATATATGTATGTAGTGGCAACAGCATAGTATATGTATGTAGTTTTAGAACAGTGCACGTTTTAACAATTGATTTAGGTTAGTTGTTAGTTTTGGGTGTGCTTATGTGTTGTGAAATGTATTTATTATTATTATTATTATTATTATTATTTATTTATTTATTATTTTTTTTTTTTTGTAACTTTGTCCTATGCTACCTGTCTTGACCAGGGGTGCGTTTCCCAAACAACGATGTAACTCACAGCTGAACTATCATAGTACGATGGACTGTTTGGGAAAAGAATGATGTAGTGACTAGTGTTTCCCAAAACCCGTAGTTTCTCTGCCGCAGATCCATCGTTTGAACCACGTTAGTTATAACATAAAATGCCCATAATGATGTTCTAAACGGGGTGGAGTAACTACTTCCTTAGGGAAGAACCCCATAATTTCTTTGTGGAACTTATATTTTTTTAACACACACACGCATTTAAAAAAAAAAACAATATTAGTTTTGGTAAAAACATGCACTCGCTCTCCAAATTTATTGAAATATATGTAAATAGCACATATAGGGCCTGTGTTTCCTTTACAATTATTATGGGAACATTACATATTCTATTCTAAAACATAAAATCATTTACAAAAAGCTAACACATTCTAATCTCATTTATAAATCATATACATAAATAAATAAATAAATAAATAAATAAATAAATAAATAATGAAGCTATTTATTAAAAAAATTGAATTTAATATTTATTATTTATTAGGAAAAGAAATAATACTATAATAATAATACTAATAATATTAATGATGATGATGATGATGATGATTATTATTATTATTATTATTATTATTATTATTATTATTATTATTATTATTATTATTATTATTATTAAGTAGGATATTGTTTATTAATTTTTTTAAAAGTCTACTTTTTCAATTTGACATGCAAACCACTGCAGAAATGTTCTACCCAGCATGCCCATATCAAGTACAGTACAGATAAATTTCTTAATAAATAACCCACTATAAATTAAAAGTATTAACGTATGCTGTGTTTTTTGTTTTTACAAGCTTTGGAGACGTAACATAAATCCTGCTTTTAAATAATAGGTCACCTATAGCTTTGGTCATGAGGTGTGTTCAAAATGACATCAATGTTTTCAAAGTGCACTGCGAAGAAAGCGCAATTGTAAAAATGAAGATCGCTAAAACTGAACTGTAAAAATACTCTGAAAGCAAATTACACCTAAGAGAGATGACTTTTATGCTTTTTTATTTGTACTCATTCCAAGTTTAAATGCTAGAATGTTCTAAAGGAATAGGGCACAAGGGGGATAAGTGGAAATAGAACACAGCCAGAAACTATGTTTCTAACTACAGCTCCAGAGGTGTAGTTGCAAGTGCACAAGTTTGCGATGCAGTTTGCGAATGTTCTTTGGAATGGGGGATTTGGGAAACCGCAAATCAAGGAATTATGTTTGTAACAATGGAAATTGCGCCCACAGTTGGCTAACGTTGGATTGGGGAACGCACCCCAGGACTCCCTGGTAGAAGAGATATTGTATCTCAATGGCACATTCCTTAATTAAATAAATAAATGAATAAATAAATAAATAAATAAATAAAAAAGTGTCATCCCAAATGGTTTTTTTTTATTAAGCGGAAATTCAAACTGTTTCCCATATAATGTTTGACGGTTGCCAAATTACTAAAATAATTGACCAAACTACCAAATAATACCTGCCATGAGTAAAACCGCACTTACCATCGGGAGGCGCTATAATCACTCTCATAAGAGAATTTTTTAGATCATAATCCAAAATAAATAAATTGATTTTTTGCCCCTTCCGTTACATGAGCAAAGCTGCGGCCGTTGAGTGTGTGAAGTGTCCATCATTTCATACTTCTTTTTAACAGTTGAATAAGCATCATCCGGGTATTTAAAGTGCGCTAAATATTTTTTGAGTTTTCAGTGTGAATGCACTACTTACACTATTTATACTACAAAATAGCGTAGAATAGTGCATTAGTATGCGATTTGGGACGCACCTTATATATTGTGTGAGACAATATGTGAGCTTCTGTATGTGCATGTGTTTTTGTGAAACATCAGTAAACAAACTTTTATAATGACATGGGTTAGACACAGGTATGACAAGGAGAAAGTGATTTATGAGGACATTTCACCATTTTTCAGATGGCTTATAAATCATCTAGAATTAGTTCTATGGAATGTCCCCACAACTCACAAAAACAGATATGCGTGTGGAGGTGTATGTGTGGATGGGCAGCTGTGGGTCATCATGGTTTGATGGCTAATGGTTAATGGCTGTCTGGTGGATACGCATGCTGATGGTTGTCTCTGTCTCTCTCTCTCTCTCTTTTAGCCCTCAGGGGACTCGTCCGTCTGTCATCACACACTGAGCGATAAGATAAGAGAGCGATGCTACCAATGACTGTCAGTTAAACACAGACTAATCATTTTGAGATGTTCAGCACCAAACTCTTACATTCATTCATTCATTTTCTTTTTGGCTTAATCCCTTTATCAATTAGGGGTCGCCACAGCAGAATGAATCACCAACTTATCCAGCATATGTTTTTTACGCAGTGGATGCCCTTCCAGCTGCAGCCCAACACTGGGTAACATCCATACAGTACATTCTCTTTCACACACATACACTCCAGCTAATTTAGTTTATTCAATTCACCAGCACTATATGTTTTTGGACTGTGGGGGAGAACATGCAAACTCCAACTGACCCAGCCAAGGCTCAAACCAGCGACCTTCTTGCTGTGAAGCAATCGTGCTACCCCACTGTGCCCCCGTGACACCCAAACTCTTACTGTTAAAGAACTTTGGGGTTGGTTGGTCTTATATCTCAGTAGTAAAGCTGTGTTTAATTCCCTTATTTTGGGTTGTTTGTTTTTATCAGTTTGTCTTATGTCCTAATTATCACATCAGGTGCATTCAAATCACTTTGCTCAGAGCAAGAGTGAAAAATTCAACAGTTTTAACCCTACATGTACTAAATGATCAATAAAAAATTGCATCAGTCCTCTTTGTTTTAGTTTTTGTTGTTGTTGTTTTTATTTAGTTTATGAATTGAATATACATATATTCTGCTACAACCACACAAAAATATTGTATTTAGTGATGTAGTTTTATGACAAATGTTAACAATCTTGTAATCAGTAGAGATGCTCCATTTTTCTTTTTTCCTCATGTGTTAGATGCTGGTTGATTATGTTCACCTGTGTCTGCACTGTTAACAGTCTCCTGTAAAATCTACAGTAACTTGCTGGCAGCAGTTCGCCAGTAACTTACTGTCGATCAATTACAGCAAATATACTGTTTTTGCATTTACAGTACCATTGATCTTGCTGTATATGTATTCAAAGAATTGTGGTTTGAGAATTGTGTGTACATCTTTACTGTTAATATACAGTAATTTTCACAATGTGACTTTAAAATCCAGTAACATACTGTGTACATGTTCTATAGTAATATAATGTTCATATTATATTAATGTTTGTACAAAGAAAGTGTATTTCAAAGGGTTACTGTTTTTTTAGATCTCTCTATGAGTTCGCATACATGCAAGGTTAAAAAACACTTAAATTTTTTTTTTTTTTTTGGTTATAATGTACATTGCAGCATCAACGTTTTTGTCTGAAATGGATGGTTCAAATAGCCAGTCTCTTCCAGAGATCCGAGAAGAATCTACAGAAACATGCTGGCAGCAGTTCGTCAGTAGCTTGAACTGAATTTACTGTACGACAGTTGTGCAGTGTGTTACTGTATTTTAAAGCTGCATTGTGAAAATGACTGTATGTCCTACAGTAAATATATGCAGCACTGTAAATAGTAAGATAAATGGTGCTGTAAATGTACTGTAGTTGGTTTACAGTAAGTTACTGGTGAACTGCTGTCAGTAGATTACTGTAGATTCAGGAGGAAATCGTTAACAGTGTTGTTTAGTTCCTTGTTAACTTGCCCACAGTTTCTTTAGTTCATTGTCCTGTACTATCTTTGCATTTCATTGTAGAAAAACACTATAAAAGCTGGTTGCTTACTGTAGATCAATCACAGCAAATATACTGTTTTTACAACACAATTTATCTTGCTGTATATGTATTTTCAGAATTGTTACTGTAAATATACAGTAATTTTCACAATGTGACTTTAAAATACAGTAACATACTGTATACATGTCCTACAGTAATATACTGTTCATATTATATTAATGTTTGTACAAAGAAAGTGTATTTCAAATTGTTACCTTTTTGTTCTAGATCTCTCTATGAGTTCAGGTCAAAAAACTCTTTCATTTTTGTCATAATGTACATTGCAGCATCAACTTTTTTTCTCAGTGTCTGAAAATGGATGGTTCAAAAATCCAGTCTCTTCCAGAGATCCAACAATGTTAACAGTTTCCTGTAGAATCTACAGTCACGTGCTGCCAGCAGTTCATCGGTAGCTTACTGTAAAATCAATTACAGCAAATATACTGTATTTACATTTACAGCACCATTTTTCTTGCTGTATACTGTATGTATTTAATGGATTGTATGCACTGTTAACAATTTTTGTAAATCACACAGTATTTAAGTCTAACATGAACTGAATTTACAGATATGCAGTATGTTACTGTATTTTAATGCTGCATTGTGAAAATGACTGTGTTCTATGGTAAAGATATGCAAGATAAATGGTGCTGTAAATGTAAATACAGTATTATTGCAGTAGTTGATTTACAGTAAGTAACTGGCGAACTGCTGGCAGTAGATTACTGTAGATTCTACAAGAAATCGTAAACAGTGTTGTTCAGTTCCTTTTTAACTTGCCCACAGTTTCTTTAGTTCATTGTCCAGTATTCTCTTTGCATTTCATTGTAGAGCTGTTGTGTTTTTCTTCTTCTTCTGTGTTCAGTCATTATATTATTTTTGTTAATTAAGTCAATATACTGTAACCTAAACCTAAAGTTATTCCACAGTGTCTTAAAGTGTTATTTTTTAATTGACTAACAATTATTATGCAAACAAACAAAAAAAAAAAAACACTTATACTGAAACATTCCTCTCAGTTTAAATAAAAATTACTCTTCTGAAGTCAAGCTAACAATTTTTGTAAACTAGCCGAGAAAGATGAGATAATGGTGCAATTTACCTTAAACATTCTAAACACAACAACAGAGACAGCACCAGTTAATGACAGTAGTGTACATGTAAAAACCACACACTCAAACAAATTCTCCATCCTACATACGGTCATCAACATAATCGTAAAGCCAGCTGGTGTGATCAAACACATTGAGATTATTCATAGCGCTCTGTGGTCCAATCTGTAAACACACTCACAAATTAGTCATTACAATCCACTGCCAAGCTGATAGAAGCGCACATAAATTACCCAGTATGGTCTTTACACCAACACGCAAACAAGCGAAAACACTCACCAATTAGTCATAACATTACATTGTGCGTTTGGCTTTTGTCAGCTGGACTGACTCCAACATGACTCCAATCATGTCACTTTCACTCTCCAATGTCCCTAACACAAAAGCTGTGACAAATTTATCACACTCTTTAGCCCACACAACGTATATTTCACACATATGCATGCATACTCAACAGCAGGTAGCTCTACGATACGAGCGTATCTTCTGTGAAAGTCTTTATGTGTGTAAATGAATTCATGGAGTGTGGCTGGTCTTTGAGGAGGCCAGACTCTCTACAATGCCTGCAAGGTCGCTGTGAATAAGAGACGACTAGTGTTTACTGTAAGCACATCTGAGGACATGTCAGCAGTGTAACGCATTGATTAGCCCACTCACTGCTGGGTCTTCAGTACTTGCTAAACCGTGCGGCTGTTTACTCCTGTAAGGCTCTTGAGGAGGCGGCTGAACAATAAAGTGGACCCGTAAGAGAGGTACTTTAAAAGACTAGACACTTCTTTTTTTACTACCCAGCACTAGAGTCCAAGGTATTTGCATCTGCTGTGGGTCAGTGTGACTGTCTCTGTAATATCTTGAATATCTTGAAATGTCATTTAGTGACTAAGATACTTCTCTTTATTTCACTTACATCTGGACCACATACCGCATGGGATGAAGGCACTTGGGCGGTCCGCTCCTGTTTGCCAGATCTGGGCCACAATTAAGCCATAGCAATATCACATATCAGCCAGAGTTCAACCAACTGAACCAGAACTGACGCTATTGTGGGCCACAGTTTGCTTATATTCTGGCCCAGATCCGGCCCACACCAGACACTTACATCTGGACCACATAATGAATGGAATGATGGTCCTAGGGTGGTCCGCTCCTTTTTGTCAGATCTGGGCCACAAATAAGCCAAAGCAATACCACATATTAGCCAGAATTCAACCAAAAGTGGTCCGCATGTTTTAAGATAACTGGGCCACATTTGCCATATATTTTCTGGGCCGCTTTACGCTGACAGCCACAATAGCCAGAGCTTACTGTGCCAAATATTTGATTGTACAGGTGGGCCACTTCAGGCTCACATTCATTTTGTCTGGGCCGAAGGAAGACCACCAGTGCCACATAACTGCCTAAAGTGGACCACATTCGTATGCTATTTGGGATTTCTGTCTCTCTTTTAAAAGTCTTCTCACCCCAAACCAAAAACTGAAGAATACTCAAGGTGTGTAACTCAAATAGCTTGAATTATTTTGTTGTTGTTTTTGTTTTTTTATTTAATTTATGAATTTAATCTGCATTTATTCTGCAACTACTGCAAACAATATTGTATTTGTGGTGTAGGTTTATGACAAATGTCAACAAACTTACTGAAGCTTCATCCATTGGGTCTAGGGCTGCACAATATATTGTTTCAGCATTGATATCACAATGTGCGCATCCACAGGAGTCACATCGCAAGATATACAGTATTGAATCTGAGTAATTGTTGACCAGGAGCCACAGAACACATGTAGTTTGTAGAGTTGCTGTTAAGTTTAACCATAATAGTGTGAAAGTGTATTACTTGCATGTGTTTTTAAGGCACGTGACTTTTTAAGACCCTAGAATTATTGTCTTGTTTCAAATCCAAATATCTACTTTTCAAAGTGAAAATAATGTACGCATTAACACATCATTATGCTTGTTTTAAGAAAAAACTCTTCATTTTGACTTTGAAAACAAAACAATATTTTTACTTGATCCAAGAATTTTTAGATATTTGGACTAGAAATGAGAAAGAGCCAAGTAAAAGAGTCTGTTAGAGTCCCCAGAAAACAGCCAAATAGAGCTATTCAAACCATCGTGTAAAACTGTATTCATATTGCAATATTGATTGCAGAAAAAAATATCATAATATAATTTTTTTGCGATATCATGCAGCCCTAATTAGATCCAAGTTTTCTTACAGACGCGACCACAAATCGTAAATTCATGTCTTAAAATTGTCATAATTGTGGTAGCATTCGTGTTCAACTCTGTGCAACATGACTTAAACCATGAAAATGACTGAGAGGCCGTCCATGTCCAATTTCCATTGTGAAACTCAATTTACAGTAATTAAAATAACATTTGGAAGCATCATTAATGATTGTAAAGATCTTACAGTCAAGTTTATCTTCTGTTCATCCTTTTTTGCCAGTTTTAGTTCCTGAGGTTGATTTACTATGTTCACCTGTGTCTTGTTTAGTTCCCTGTTAACTTTGTTAACCCATAGTTCCTTTAGTTCAGTGACTAATATCATCTTTACATTTGATTGTAAAATTGTTGTATTTGTCTTCTGTGTGCCTGAGTTTATCAGTTATTATATTATTTTGGGTAAATAAATAAATAAATCTCCATTTCCCCCTCAAGTTATTATGCAACACTCAATATGGACCCTCTAGCAATAGAAGCCCTGCCTTCTAGTTAAGAAGCCAGTCATCAATCCCTATAAATTGATAATTTTTCAGAAGGAGGGGCTCGGTTCAGATGCGTATTCTTCAAGACAGATCCTGCAGCTTCATTGTTATTAATCCTCTGGAATTGGCAAACACACTGGAATCTTAGCTAATACATGCCTGAAAATATATCTACATAAAGCTTGGAAGTTTTACTTTGAAACAAACCAATTTGAAAAATTTTCTCTGCTTTTGTAAGCTGTATGAAACAAAGGCAAGGTACATTCTTTCCGCTTTGACCTCATTATTTGAAATTAATTCCCATTCCGTAACTCAAACATAAATCACAGCTTTTAACAACAATCTTGTAAACTAAGAGTTTGCTGTCATTTTGTGAGAAGATTTGCCATCAGAAATAATTTTAAAATTGCCTTCAGTCATCAATTACCGATCAGACTTTCAGCATTATTCAGAGGATTATATTGTGTAACAGGTAAGTTTTTAATTCTTATGGTAGTCACTAGCGATGCTCCAATCAGGATTTTTGCTGCTGATACCAAGTACCAATTCCCTGTCATGTCATGGCCATGATAGATAGATAGATAGATAGATAGATAGATAGATAGATAGATAGATAGATAGATAGATAGATAGATAGATAGATAGATAGATAGATAGATAGATAGATCTATACAAGGAATTATATTAATAAATATTCATGTATATATTTTTTAATTTATCTAATATTTACAGCCAGGTTTTAGTGAACTTGCAATTTTGTCAAAAACACAGAACTTTCAGTTTTTATATGTAAAAAAAGGCCTAAATACATGCAAAGACATTCATATATTTTGCTAATTTTGTTAAAGGGTTAAACATTTTATTCAAGTCAATGTTCATATGTGAATAAAAACCTAAGTTAAATCTGTTCATCAAATAAAGCAATCATGTCCGTTCATAAGGACTCGTTTTGGAAAGAGATCTCTCACATTAATAAAAATATCTTCATTTAGTTCTAATAAAGAACAAAAATCTTTTGGATGGAGTCTTATTAGTTAAACATACAGTGAGTCAGTGCAGACTTTGAATGTAGGTTATATGGTCATCAACCCTTGGCCCATATAGGATTTAAGCTGCTGAATTTTGCAGATATTGTAGCTTGTTAAAGGAATACACAGCAGGAATAGCATTAGTATTATAGTCAATATGCCACAGAACAAGTGTTAATTAGCCTTTTATCAACAGTAAAGAACAGCACAACTGTGTTTAAGATGTTTCTAAGATGAAAAAGGAGGTATTTTATTCTGCAAAAAACACTCGATTGACAGACTGGCATCAAAGACACCTCTAAGGTTTTTTTTGTTTGTTTACTTTATAACCCCAAGGCTACCATCAACTGACAAAGCTTTAGAACAAGCGTTCTACAGTTGATGGAGAGAGCCAAAGAACGTCTTAAGTTTTAGAACTTTTTAAACACAGAAGATTGTTAACAGAAGTTTTAAAAAAACAACTGTTGTGATCATTTTGCTCTTGGTGAGCCTAAAATCTCAACACAAACAATCCAAAAAAAAAAAAAAAAACCATTATAAGTTGAATTCACTTCTGACTAGATGAGTCTAGGAAATTACATTTTGCAAAAAAAAAAAAAAAAAAAAGCACAAGCAATCATTTCAGCACATTGCTTTCTTCACTGTTCACACTTTTTTTTGCACAATGCAATATATATGAATTACTGAATATATACTGAATTATTAGCCCGCTGTTTATTTTTTCCCCCAATTTCTGTTTAAGTGCTTCTATATGTGGTTTTGGTATTATTCACAGGAGTTCTCTGAAGAGATGGGTTTTTGTCATTTCAAGGATACCAATGTATCCGCAGTCCAAGTAAAAATGAGAAGATCGTTCCACCAGCGAGGAACATTGAATGAAAAGGTTTTGGGAAGTGATTTATAGCCTCTCTGCAATGTCACCACAAGGCGATGCTCACACCCTGACTGAGGCTCTTCGCACTTCCTGATTTTGCCAAGCGCTAGTTGTCCTGAGACCAATATATTTTATGATGACCCAGGGACAACAACTCCATCAGCCAATCAAACGTCATCACGTCATCATTATGTGCCCCCTGCAGAGTCCGCCAAAAACGTGCAAATTCAAAAGAAGAAAACTTTTCACCAGTGAAGAGGACAAGTAAAAAGGTAAGATTACCGGTTTTCTTCTATCAATTTACAGAAGCAGTAATGATCGTAAAATTCATATGTGTTTATGGATTAGCCCTTTTTTCCAGTAAAGCGAGCATTTAACTTTAGTTTGCATTAAGTTAGCCTAATAAGCCGTCCCTGCAAGTCTAAAGTTAGATTGGTGTGCTGCTCAGCTGTGTAGATGAATGTCAAATATTGTAAATTAGAAAAGGTTGGTTAAATTATGCTACTGTAAGTAATGTTTATTCAGCAATAATTCTCCAGTACCGATAGCAGAGCTGTTAATGTCAGAGCATATCGATACTTCGGCCTTTTATAATGTAGCACCGATACCAATAAAGTACCGAGTTTCAGTACCC
The DNA here is from genome assembly GCF_903798145.1 of Danio aesculapii. Taxonomy (NCBI): domain Eukaryota; kingdom Metazoa; phylum Chordata; class Actinopteri; order Cypriniformes; family Danionidae; genus Danio; species Danio aesculapii. The sequence continues at coordinate 20,287,420 of NC_079454.1, read as the reverse complement.
ATCCTTAGTTTTTAGCATATATTATGTCAAGACAAACGCCTGAAATGCGGACCAAAACGAATACATGACGCACAAGTTTACAAACATATTTTAATCTAATGCAAATCCTTTTTTACATTTCGCTGTATATTTTACAGCTGTATTTAAGTCAACATCATAATAAGCAAAATTTTAAATACATTTTCAAATGCAGACACATTAGACAGACAAAATAATTGGGGGTATATCATCACTGACACTTATATTTAAAATATTTCTGCTGTGTATATGCAGTAAAACTGCACAAAAATAACTGCATTTTACTGTATACTCAAGTTTTCTTTCCTTTCTAAATTCAATGTTAACTGCCATTCCAATCTGCTCCCTCTCAAACAAACACCATATTCAACTCTATATTTAGTTATACCCTACCTGAGCCACTGCGAGAGGTGTGTGACACGGAGAGGGCAAACAGGAGAGAATTGGGACAGTGAGCGTCCTAGAGGTGATGGAGTGTGGTGGGAGCTGCTCTAAACGTCACACATAAGGGGGGAATGTCTCCAATAATGGGAAGGCCGACAGATGCTCCAGTTTCCTTGACAGAAATGGAGGTCAAGTGGAGATTTATGTAAAAGGGAAAACAAGCAGCGAGGGAGAGAAGAGGGAAGTGCATATTATGACTTTAACTAGTGTATAGGGAGGACAGAGCAGCAAAGCAATGATTTTAGCCAGACAGCAGGAAAAGGGATGAGGTGGAGAAACTGCCTTAAAACAGTAGGGAAGGCTGTGTTTCCAACCATTTTTGTCTTAGAGAGTCTTATATCATTGTACCAAGTGGTCCTTTATCAATACTAAACCAGAAATGTGCTCTTCTTAAGTCATTTTTATGCCTGAAATCATTGTGCATTCATTTTATTAAAGTGGCATCTTTACAAAGAGAACAACGATCGCTTTTAAAAAATAGTTCTAATATTATGATTTTTTTCATGTACATGTACTGTATTATTTTACATTTACATTTACATTTAGTCATTTAGCAGACGCTTTTATCCAAAGCGACTTACAAATGAGGACAAGGAAGCAATTTACACAACTATAAGAGCAGCAGTGAACAAGTGCTATAGACAAGTTTCAGGTGTGTAAAGTCTAAGAAGCAAAGCATTAGTAAAAAATGTTTTTTTTTTTTTTTGGAGAGAGAGAGAGAGAGAGAGAGAGAGAGGGCACAGTTAGTGGTATAGCCAGAGAGGCAGTTGCAGATTAGGAAGGAAAGTGGAGACTAAACAGTTGAGTTTTTAGTCGTTTCTTGAAGACAGCAAGTGACTCTGCTGTTCTGATGTAGTTAGGGAGTTCATTCCACCAACTGGGCAGATTGAATGTGAGAGTTCGGGAAAGTGATTTCTTCCCTCTTTGGGATGGAACAACGAGGCGACGTTCATTCACAGAACGCAAGTTTCTGGAGGGCACATATATCTGCAGAAGTGAGAGCAGATATGAAGGAGCCAAGCTAACGGCCACTTTGTAAGCAAACATCAGAGCTTTGAATTTGATGCGGGCAGCAACTGGCAGCCAGTGCAAACGGG